>NW_027530016.1:3882608-3889719 GCF_008692635.1 Crocuta crocuta
GTTGGGGGGGGGGAGACCTGGGGGCAGGAGAAATGCAATTTACAGGGGCAGGTTCACAGTCTTCCCTATACTTGGGTTGTATTTAATTTTTGAATATGTGATATTTCAGATGCTACAAAAAGGTTCTTTTAAAAAAGGAGGAGTACACAGTGAAAAGTCTTCTTTCTCACTTATCTCCAGCCATGCAATCTCCCTTCCAGGAACCAATTATTTTTATGTGTCTTGTGTATCTTCCAAGCAAACATACACACACACGCACACACACTCACGTTCTTTTTTACACACAAGTTACCATACTGTATATTTTGTGTCTCTTTTTTTTCTTGCCGTCTTAAAGATTTTTCCATATCAGTATATGCAGTTGTATCATTGGTTTTATGCCTGCATAAATCATTGTTTTACAAACTGAGTGTTGATGGGGGGGAGGGGAAAGGGGTGACAGGCATGGAGGAGGGCAGTTGTTGGGATGAGTACTGGGTGTTATATGGAAACCAACTTGGCAATAAAGTATAAAAAAAAATCATTGTTGGGGCGCCTGGGTGGCTTAGTCGGTTAAGCGTCCGACTTTCGCTTAGGTCATGATCTCGCNGAACATTTAGGTTGTCAGTCTTTTGCTATTTTAAATAATGGTTCAGTGAATAACCTTGAAAATACATCCTCTCCCACATTGTATGGATACCTAAGTTGATAGACATGGAACTGCTAGATCGAAGGATGTGTGTCTTGTATTTTGATTTGAAGGCAGCAAATTGCTAGTTTATGTTTCCATCAGCCATGTAGGAAAGTGCCTGTTTCTCGCACTCTCCCTAACACCACCTGTCATAATTTTATCTTTGCTCATCTGACACTTTTCTCATCTGACATGAGAAAATGGATATATCATGGTGGTTTTAAATTGGATTTTTCTTTTAATGTTTTATTTATTTTTGAGAGAGTGTGCGGACAAGCAGGGTAGAGGCAGAGAGGGGGACAGAGGATCTGAAGCGGGCTCTGACCTATCAGCACAGAGCCTGTTAGGGGCCCAAATCCACGAACCGTGAGATTATGATCTGAGCCAAAGCTGAATCGCCAACCAACTGAGCCACCCAGGTGCCCCATAATTTGGATCTTTCTTAATGTCAGTGAGGTTGAGCATCTTGTCATTCTTTGGGGGGAAAAAAACAACAACATGTTTTTCCCCGTGAACCATTTGTTTATCCTTTGCAAATCTTTTTGGTTGTCACTTCCTTCACTGATGTGTAGGAACTCTTATATTAAATATTAGGCCTAATTACTTTGATGTCGGTTGCCATTATTGTTTTCCCATATTTGTGTTTTGAGTTTTGCATGTTTTCTGTGAAAGACAGTTATACCCATCTTTGCCTTTTAGGGCCTGCAGTTTATGTCAGATTTGGAAAGGCCTTCTTTACTCTGAAATTATTTGAATTATGATGTGCATTCTCTTATTATTTTATGGTTTTATTTTTCACATTTAAATTTTTAATTCATTAAGTATGTATTTGGTTGTGGGGTGGGAGCCCAGGCAATACCATGATAATTGAATTTAATTGATTTTAAAGGTATAGATTTCAAATTAACTTTTGAGATTTACCTAAACTGTTGGATTTGTAATTTATTTTCAATTTATGTTTTAATGCAGCAAGATTACCTTATGCTGGCTACCTTGGATGAAAATGAGGAAGTGGTGGATGGAGGCAAAAAAGGAGCAATTGATGACCTTCAGCAAGGTGAATTAGAAGCATTTATTCAAAATCTTAGTTTGGCCAAGTATGCAAAAGCTTTCCTGGTTGAAGAAGATGAACCGGCTAAAAAAGAAAATGCCAGCAAAAACGAAGCAGGAGTATCTAAAGTAGATAAAAAAAAGCAAAATGCAGGAGAAAGTGAAAGGACGTCAGTCAGTAAGGCGAAAAATAAGAAAAGGCCAGAACAGCATTCTGGTGAGAACAACAGTGCCACACCAAAAATTAAAGATAAACAACAGGACATCTTTGAATTTTTTGAGAGACCAACATTGCTGCTCAAGCCTGGAGGCAAATGGTATGATCTAGAGTACAGCAATGAATACTCTTTGGAACCCCAGCCTCGGGAAGTTGTGTCTAAGTACAAAACCTTGGCTCAGAAATTGTATGAGCATGAAATCAACTTATTCAAAAATAAGACAAATAATCAAAAGGGAGCTTCTTCTACCTGGATGAAGGCAATTGTGTCATCAGGGACGCTGGGTGACAGGATGGCAGCCATGATTCTCCTTATTCAGGATGATGCTATTCACACACTGCAGTTTGTAGAAACCCTGCTGAGCCTTGTTAAAAAGAAGGGCAGCAAACAGCAGTGCCTCATGGCTTTGGATACTTTCAAAGAGTTACTCATTACAGACCTTTTGCCAGACAGTCGGAAGCTGCGGATTTTCAGCCAGCACCCTTTCAACAAACTGGAACAGCTGTCCAGCGGCAACAAGGACTCAAGAGATAGAAGGCTGATATTATGGTATTTTGAACACCAGCTGAAACATTTAGTGGCTGAATTTGTGCAGGTCTTAGAAACTTTAAGTCATGATTCATTAGTGGCCACTAAAACTCGAGCGCTTGTGGCAGCTCATGAGCTTCTCTGTAACAAGCCAGAGGAAGAAAAGGCTCTTCTTGTGCAGCTGGTAAATAAACTGGGAGACCCTCAGAACAGAATAGCCACAAAAGCCTCCCATCTGTTAGAGACCCTGCTTTCTAAACATCCGAATATGAAAGGAATTGTATGTGGCGAAGTAGAAAGACTGCTCTTTCGCTCAAATATCAGCCCCAAAGCTCAATATTATGCAATTTGCTTTTTAAATCAAATGGTCCTTTCCCATGAAGAAAGTGAATTAGCTAATAAATTAATTACTCTTTATTTTTGTTTTTTTCGGACTTGTATCAAGAAAAAAGATATTGAATCAAAAATGCTTAGTGCCCTTTTAACAGGAGTGAACAGAGCATACCCTTATGCCCAGACTGGTGATGACAAAGTGAGGGAGCAGGTTGACACGCTCTTTAAAGTGTTGCACGTTGTGAATTTTAATACCAGTGTACAGGCTTTAATGTTGCTTTTCCAAGTAATGAATTCTCAGCAGACAATATCAGATCGGTATTATGCAGCATTATATAGGTAAGTACATACCATTAACAACATGATTTAATAATAACGTGATTTAATATGCAGCACCTGCTGGGCCCCTCTGTGGGAAAAGAGACTTAGAAAACTGGATTTTAGGCCCCCCTCATCAGCAACTTGCTGGTCACCAACTTTGAGTAAGTCTTTGTTTCCTTGTCAGAAAACTTAAATGTTTTGCATACATTTTTTTGTTTTGAGAAGTTGTGAAAATACGGAAGAATGCCCTCCCCCAAGAAAGCATCCATATCTTACCACCTAATATTTCAACTTTAACATTTTGCTACATGTTTTAAATCTTTCATATATTAAAAAGTTAGAACTGCTGGGGCACCCGAGTGGCTCAGTCCATTAAGCATCCTGCTCTTGGTTTTGGCTTCGGTCATGATTTTGTGGTTCACTGAGATAAAGCCCCACGTCAGGCTCTGTGCTGACAACAAGGAACCTGCTTGGGATTCTTTCTGCCCCTCCCTAATTCACACGCGCACCCTCTCTGTCTCAAAAATAAATAAACTTTAAAAACAAAAAAAACTCCAGTTAGAATCAAAGTTTCCTTCACTCCCTCTCCCCCACTCCCATCCTCAGCCCTATGTTTCTTCCCTCCGCCCTTCACACAGCCATTTAGTAATTCATTCAACAGGAAGTTTTTGTGAGTACCCTGTGTATGCTGGACCCAGTTCCAACTGCTCCAGCCCTGAACAAAATCCCTACCCCTATCGGTGCTTATGTTCATAGTGGAGAAGACAGACGATAAATAAGAAAGTCTGTTAGGGAAGGTGAGGGTTGCATTTTTGGAATTTTTTACTTTCTGGAATTAAGATTTTGTTTACTGAATTTTGCAGTTGTCCTGATACTTATTGAGGAGTGATACTTTGAACAATGTATAAACACTTTGGAACTGTTAAGTATACCAACAAGCTATATATTCCTTTTTTTTTTCTTTTTAGAGAAAAAGTGTGAGTGGGGGAGAAGGGCGGAGAGGAGAGACAGAATCTTTTTTTCTTTTAATGTTTTATTTATTTCTGAGAGAGAGGGGCAGTGTGAGCAGGGGAGGGTCAGAGAGAGAGGGAGACAAAGAATCCGAAGCAGGCTCCAGGCTCTGAGCTAGCTGTCAGCACAGAGCCCAACGCAGGCTCGAACCAACGAACCGTGAGACCATGACCTGAGCCGAAGTCAGATGCTCAACTGACTGAGCCACCCAGGCGCCCCAAGACAGAATCTTAAGCAGTCTCCACACCTAGTACGGAGCCCACTGCATGGCTCAGTCCTACGACCCTGGGATTATGACCGGAGCTGAAATCAAGAGTCGGATGCTTAGCCAACTGAGCCACCCAGACACCCCTATATTCCTTTCTAATTCATTTTAACAATTTACATACGTGTATCTTACGAGAAATAGAATGTGCTGATTAATATCTTGAACTTAAGCCCCAGTGCCTGGATTTGAGTCCTAGCCATTAGTTTGCTGCATACTTTGGACAAATTACTTAATCCTCTTTAAAACCCTATTGATAAACATGATTGATCCATTTTACTGTGGCCCAGTTTGTACGACGGAAAGGAGTGCACCTATCCTGTAGGGCTAATTGTTCTGAAACTTCCCAAGTTACATAGCTAAAAAATGACAGAACTGGGATGTTCTTTAGATTTAATGTATATGTTAACCCATGTAATCTTCACATATATGTTAAGTGTTTAATGCCTCATGTACAGTAAGTGCTCTATAAGTATTGGCTGCTTTTGTTATTAATGTTACATGAATTTTCTTTAATTTATTCCTCTTAACATCTCTCCGGTCCGTGAGGTACAGTAATTTGTGCAAAATGACACAGACATGACAAAGCCAACTGAGATGGCAAATCCTGATCTGCAGGCTCTGGGAGTTCATAATGTTTCACGGTACTGATTGCACTGGTAAACAAGAAAATCTCAGAGTCCTATCCATAACTCTGAAGAGTCTAGTTTTTTAAGTAATAAAAACTTCTTTACTTTGGAAAGAGTTCCAGGAGTGAAAATGTAGAGGTTTCGGGGTCTTAGGGGTGTTTTTTGGTAAACTGATGGTCATAAGAACCTTTTGGACAATGTTTGGAATCTACTGGAAACATTTTTCTAATAGCCATTTAATATCTCAGTGTTTAACACAAGTCTAATATCTGAGGAGTACATTCTTAAATTCTTTAAATTGCTTGCCAGCAGCTCTCAAAGATGGATCTCCTCAAAGGGCATCTAAGCCTTCTTATAGTATTTCATTTAAGCAAAATTCCCTATAAGCAAAAGTTCCCTAATATTATTTGAAGGATAAAGGAAATAAACGATTTGATGTACGAAAATACGACTTATCAAAAACTTCCAGAGCATGTTCTCTGTCAAATGGTGGGGACACACCTATCTAAACTCTCAGATGTTTTAAAAAATGAGTCACAAAATGGATGGAAATATTGAAAATGTTAAATGTGAAGAGAGAAAATCGAGTATCAAAGATTAAATGATATAGGAGATCTCAGAATATCACCAGAATTCCAGAACTGACAAATGGGGGAAACTGGGTATGCAGAGCAGTATGAAGATGTTTCACAAGATCAAATATTTCCATTTCTAGTATTAATGGAAAAAAGGTGATAGAAGTGCTTAGAATAAGAATATTGCACATGAGCATGTAACAAGGATTGTGCTAGTTCTGCATACCCTAATGTCTGGAGGGCAGGAGCAGTTGGAGCATCTCTAGGGTTCAGCAACTAGGATAAAGAGAAACATTTTAGGGGCACCTGGGTGGCTTAGTCGGTTAAGCGTCCGACTTTTGCTTAGGTCATGATCTCGCGGTTCGTGGATTTGGGCCCCGCGTCGGGCTCTGTGCTGACTGCCAGCTCAGAGCCTGGAGCCTGTTTCAGAGTCTGTGACTCCCTGTCTCTCTGACCCTCCCCTGCTCACGCTGTCTCTCTCTCTCTCTCTCCTAGAAATAAATAAACATTAAAAAAAAAAAAAGAGAAACATTTTAAATTACCATGTTCAGTTTTCTACTCTACATGTGTGTTCTTTAGAAATATGTGGAGGCTGCCTCTGGGCCCCAGCTAGGAAGTAGGAATATAAGGATAAGAGCCCTGGTCTAGTCCACTGCTTTCTTAAGTCAGTTTTCATTATTTGGTTTTGGATTAGCCTTTCATGTGTGGTTTTGTATTTATATAAAAATTATGTTTTTATCCTAGAGAATGGAGAACTACCTGGAAAAGAAACCACAGGAAGTCTCTTTTTCCTGTGATAACTCCTCCCCCCTCCCCCAGACACCCCCAAGATCCTCATTCTTTCTGTTTTGGTCACTCAATAACATTTTACCATTTTATATCTGAGGGCAGAAGTGGTCTCCTGTAAAATAAAACAGGAAGGTTATCCATAACTAAGATGAGGTTAGCAGTTGCCTCTACTGCTGCTTGTGGAGATATGTTATGAATGAACATTTGATCTTGTTTTTGTTTTATAGGAAGATGTTGGATCCAGGGTTGCTGTTGTGTTCTAAGCAAGCCATGTTTCTTAATCTTGTCTACAAGTCTCTGAAGGCGGACATCGTGTTGCGCAGGGTCAAGGCTTTTGTGAAGAGGTTACTCCAAGTTACCTGTGAACAGATGCCACCGTTCATATGTGGAGCTTTGTATCTTGTGTCAGAGATCCTTAAAGCAAAACCAGGTTTAAGAAGTCAACTAGATGATCATCCGGTACATTTTACAACCGCTTTTTAAATAGAGTGGGTTCTGAAATATATTCGCATTTTTCTTCTTTGCTTCAATAACTTACTTCTCTGGAGCATGAACAACTGTGAGTCATGGATTTGGACAGACCTGGATTTTAGTCCCAGGTGTACAGTTTACTAGGTGGGCATGTTGCTTGATCTCTTTACTCATAATAAACTGTACTAAACTAAGCAAGTAGGTCTCTTAAACCTGTTTCCTTAGTTGTGAAAAGGACGTATTGGCACCTA
>NW_027530016.1:3889838-3910313 GCF_008692635.1 Crocuta crocuta
AAGCCCCAAAGTCTCCAGGGAATTGTGGCTGAAAACTGAATTCCTTTTACATTTAGGAGAAAGAACATGGAATCCTCTCATTATAAATTAGATTGATGGAACGTTCATGTTTCACCATTATTGCAATAAGTGGATCTTCTTCAAAGCTCCCTCGCTGAACTAAATACAGACTTTTAGTTGATTGATGTAGATTTATTAAAACATTGTTTTAGGAGTCCGATGAAGAGAATTTTATTGACATAGGAGATGATGAAGACACAGAACAATTCACTGATGCAGATAAAGAAACAGATACAGTAAAAAAAGCTGAGACAGAAGAAACTGTGTCTGAAAGTCCTGTGGGAACAAATAAATCAGAGTCTGCTTCTTGGGTGCACTTCGATAATTTGAAAGGTGAGTTTCTTAATCCTTAAATTTTTCTCTTGAACTTTTAAACCAGGGAACTGAATTCCCCTTTGATCTTTTTTTTTTTTTTTAATGTTTTATTTATTTCTGAGAGAAAAAGGCAGCATGAGCAGGGGAGGGTAGAGAGAGAGGGAGACACAGAATCTGAAGCAGACTCCAGGCTCTGAGCTAGTTGTCAACACAGAGCCTGATGCGGGGCTCGAACCCACGAACTGTGTGATCATGACCTGAGCCGAAGTCAGATGCTTAGCCGACTGAGCCACCCAGGCGCCCCTCCCCTTTGATCTTAATAGAAATTAATAGTACACCATTTTAGAAAACCTCAGTTATTTCTTTCTTTTTTTTTTTTTAAGTAGAGCTTTTATAACCAGATATATTCAGGAACTTAGAGTTAAATTTTTAATATAGAGAATCACTGATCTACTTAATAATACTGCAGATAATAACACATTTTAAAGTAGTTTAGATCTTAGAAATTAAAGCAAATACCTTTTGGAAATGCAGCCTCTTTATTTGGGGCTCTAAAAGAAAAGCACACTAACCTTGGAGATCAAGAAATGTGCCAGATCCATTTCTTCAAACCTGTTGTGGGACTCTGGGTCAAATTATTTCATCCCCCCAGACTTGTTTGCCTGTGAAATATAAAAGAGAAGTCTGGTAGCAAGCAGGAAAGTTTTTAAAAGAATCCATCAGTTTCTGAAGGCCAGACTGAGAGTAATCCTTTAGAAAGATGATGAGCATTGTGAAGTAGAGAGTTCTTTGTAATGTGTTCTGAAAGTTCTATTAAATTTTTGATCCTGAGTTTCTGAAAACATAAAGAAGATAATGTAAAACTTGTTCAAAGTGAGAATTATTTCTGGACATAATTTAATAACAAATATTCAGTGCTTTTGAAGTTCCAAAAGAATTTAGACCTATTTTATCTTCAGGTTATTTGCCATTTAACACTTATGATCTAGTTGACCTAGATTGGGGCACCTTCTGCTGCCTGGTTTATTCAGTTTGCTATTTCAAGGCAGCAAATGCTATCTTGGGTACCATAACTAATTCTTGTTGGGGCTTAAGATTTTTTTTTTATCTAGGTAAGATACCTGGCTAACTACTGTTGTTGAAAATTATAGTACTATGACATACACGTGTAATATATTACAGTTATTGGAGACAACATTAATGGTGACAGTTTTAGTGCACTCTTGGGTTAGGAATAAAACATTTGAGAGATAGTATTTTTTTGTTCTCAGGTGGCAAACAATTAAAGACATATGATCCATTCAGTAGAAACCCTCTGTTCTGTGGAGCTGAAAACACTAGTCTTTGGGAACTCAAAAAGGTAAAGTAATTTTAAATTGTCTTTTAATTCATTAGTGCTTTATATTTGCCCTCACGGATTTAATACTTTGAAGTTTTCATTTTTCTTGTAAATTATAGTGTTTAGTTACTTAGATGTTAGTTAATTGGCATAAGGAAGCAATTTGAAGTGTGTCACCCAGCTGTAATGCTTTTAACCCATATTTCTGTGGCCTCTGGCAAACATTAAATTTACACATTTATTTTTTTAATTTATTTAAGGGAGAGAGCATGCATGTGTGCACAGGAGGGGCAGGGGTGAGAGAATCCTAAGCAGGCTCTGCACTGTCACTGTAGAGTCCAGTGCAGGGTTCAGACTCAGGAACTGTGAGATCATGATCTAAGCCTAAATGAAGAGTCAGACGCTTAACCAACTGAGCCATCCAGGCACCCCTAAATTTACACATTTATGCATTTCTACATTCACGTATAGAAACTCTTAAATAATGTGCATGCAAAATTGATAAATAATATAATAAATACAACATTTTAATAATAATGATTAATAAAAGAAATGCTCTTTATAGGTAAGTTATTACGTATAATGACTCTGTATATTGGGTAAATTTTGCTTTATACATTAGATTTCCCTGAGATGTTTTGTGAAGATAGAACTATTTACAAATAAAGTTACTTTTTAAATGCATTAGGAGGGACACGTAGGTGGGTCAGTCCATTAAGTGTCTAACTTTGGCTCAGGTCATGATCTCACAGTCATGAGTTCGAGCCCCACGTTAGGCTGTGTGCAGACAGCTCAGAGCCTAGAGCCTGCTTCAGATTCTGTCTCCCATCTTTCTCTGCCCCTCCCCTGTTCACGCCCTTTCTCTCTCTCAAAAATAAAGAAACATTTTAAAAGATGCATTCGAGGAATTGAGATTTCCAATAAACTTTCTGATTAAACAAGTAGGTGCTTTGTTATAGACTCCTGTGTGTCCTTGACACCTTTTCAGTGAGTCTGCAAGGTCACGGCTACTTTCATAGTGATACCAAGGCACATATTTGCCTTTGTAACTGTCGACAGTGGCACTGATGATGTTAAAGAAATGGATAAAACTGTGCCTTAGCACAGATGAGGACAATAGCACCACACTGTAGTCATAGCCATTACATTTTTCATTGCCTCTTACCTTCAGAAAGAAAGAAAAAAAAAGAAAAGCCAGTATCATAGAGGAATGATGAAACAGGAAAAATTAGTGATTGTCTTGACCCTAAAGAACATGTCTTTTTATATTCTGTGTGCGTATACATCAAGAGTGCATAACATACTTCTGCTGCATATCTAAGTACGAAGGTTTTTCTCGTGTCTTAGGAAAAGTACCTGTGTAGTTTGTTGTAAGTTCAACCAGCTGTTTTTTTCATGAAAAACTGGCTGACTGATACACTGGTTACTCAGATCTTCGTATTTGGGAGACATTTTCTTGAAAGTGAATGAAGTGAATCTCTCACTTCAAGTGAAACAACTGACAATATTTGTTGTCAGTGATAAAATTCAAGCCTTTTTTTTTTTTAATGTTTATTCATTTTTGAGAGAGACCGTGCAAATGAGGAGGGGCAGAGAGAGAAGGAGACACAGAAACCAAAGCAGGCTCCAAGCTCTGAACTGTCAGCACAGAGCCCGATGTGGCGTTCAAATTCATGAACTGCGTCGGACACTTAACTGACTGAGCCACCCAGGCACCCCTAAAATTCAAGCTTTTAAGCAAAGACTAAAAGTGTGGAAATCTTGTAACCACTACCTTGAACTAGACATTTTCTCAATATGTAAAAACTCTTCTGATTTTATCACCACTAACAATGTGATTTTTGTGATAATGTAACCGACATTTGGAAGACCTGCATACGTCAAGGAGTATTTTCCAAATGACTGATGCACAGTGTTACAAAGTCATGAATAAGAGATCTATTCAAAGTAGACTAAATAATTTTAAGTAGCAAGTATGAAAAGCTGATTGATAAGGTTTCAGATTCCGTATTGCAACTAATCTTCAGTTTGGGTGTAGTAGCAAAGAAGAAAATCCACAATTATGTGAAAAGCTGTTAGTTAGCCCTCCTATTTCCAATTATGTATCTGTGTGAGGCAAGACTGTCTTCTGTACTTCCAACGAAAAATAACATGGACTACAAAAGCATGTATGAGAATCCACTGTCTTCTATTAAGCCAGACATTAAGTAGGTTTACAAAACTGTGAAATAATTCAGCTCTTCTAATACTTATTTATTCTGGGAAACTTATTTTTCATAAAACATATAATTTGTATTAATATGTAATAGACTCATTGTTATTTTAAATGGACTATAAACAGTTGTTTAAAATTTTTCTGTTGTAGGGTACCTGACTGGCGCAGTCAGAAGAGCATGTGACTCTTAATCTCCAGGTTGAGTTTGAGCTCTGCATTGGGTGTAGAGATTACTTAAATAAATAAAAACTTAAAAAAAAAATCTTTTGCCAGTGCCTGGGTAGCTCAGTTGGTTAAGCACCTGACTCTTGATTTCAGCTCAGGTTATGATCTCACATTTCCAGCCCCGCATCTGGCTTTCTTTCAGAATTAATAAACTTATAAAATTTTTTTCTGTTGTAATTTCTGTTAGGTAAATAACAGGTGTATCCCACTTAAATTAAGGAAGCTCTTGAGGTCCTTGACGTTTAAATGTATAAAGCACTCCAGAGACCAAAGTTTTGAGTAATCAGTCTTCTCTAATGTACTGGCTCAAATTTCAGTTCTTTGGATTTACTGTAGTAAGAGTTGACTTTGCTTACGTTTTTCTTTTTAGCTGTCTGAGCATTTTCATCCCTCTGTGGCCCTTTTTGCAAAGACTATCCTTCAGGTAAGTCTAAAATACTGCAAGATAAGAAATAAGAAAAAATAAATAATCTAGTTTTAGATAATCAGTAATTAGACATACATTGTTTTCTCTCTACCACATGGAATTATAAACATTTTCTGCTGTTGTAAAGGAGCAATGGCTTGTTTAATACAATGCAGCAGATAATTCTTCCCACTCTGAGGTGAGTGGAAATATAGGATATTAGAAAACTGCAACTGTTACTACATTCTGGCTTTTCTTCTGAGGAAGAGTGCCCATTCCTTTCCCATTTGCTATGTTTGCAACTTCATTGTTTGGTTCCTGGTTGATAGTTAGATGACCCAGAGTATTAAAATCATTTACCTATTCATAAAGTCAGCAGTCCATCATAAAGTACATATGTATATGTATGAGTATGTGTGTGATTCTTCAAGTAAAGAGGGATGAGATGGATATTTGAACGGTCATTTATGGCATGTTTGTGCCTTTGGTGCATTGTGTTTCTCCTTTTTTTCCTTATCTGGATGCATATATATAATTTGAGTTAAGCTCCTAATCCTCCCACACCCTCCACCTTTCAGGGAAATCATATTCAATATTCAGGGGACCCACTCCAGGATTTTACATTAATGAGATTCTTAGATCGATTTGTATACCGAAATCCAAAGCCACATAAAGGCAAAGGTATGCTTCTATTTAATTATTTGGTTTTCAGTGTTGACATTTAATAAATAAAATGAGCATACAACTAGATTTTACATTGCACTGTCTTGATTTTATATTTTAGAAAACACAGATAGCGTTGTGATGCAGCCAAAAAGAAAACATTTTATGAAGGATGTTCGTAGTCTTGCTGGTAAGCATCAAGCCTGGACAGTTGAAATGGACAAGGTAGTACAAGTCAGTAATACATAAATTGTGTTCCTCTTTCCTCCACTTTACCAGAATAATACCGAAGCACCAGAGACATTATCTTGTTCCTTAAAATGTGTATGCATTCGTAATTTTACTGGGTCTGACTGGGCTTTTTTTTTTTTAACATTACAGAAAGTTTCAAACATACCCAAAGTAATTACACAAATAGTATAATGAACNCAATTTTACTGGGTCTGACTGGGCTTTTTTTTTTTTTTTAACATTACAGAAAGTTTCAAACATACCCAAAGTAAATACACAAATAGTATAATGAACCCCTTATAACTATCATCAGCTTGAACAGTAATTTTGCCATTTCTTGTCATCTATAGCTTTATCAGTGATGACCCCCCTCCGGCACACACACATATAACTATCTTTTATAGTTAAAGACCATCGTAAGCTCTCTAATACAGGTTCAGCAGAAAACCCACAACTGCTTTTGTCACAAAGCATCATTTTTTATAGGTTTCTCCCCTTTTTTAATGTTTATTATTTTGAGAGAGAGTGAGCATGTGCGTACACATGCAAGAGTGGGGATTTTAAACTAGTTAATAACCTTCTGTGGGTTTTGAGTACCCATCTTGTGGACCTGATTCTGTTTCTGTATTCAGACATTTCTTTATATATAACCACAGCTTTTTGTTCAGAGACTAGGATTAACTTGCACCTTATAAATCATTTAATTTCCAACTGATGTATTTCACAGAGGCCCAGAGATGTAAACGGAATTGCCCAAAGTTAATAGTTAGAATTCACCCAAATCTGCCTTTAATCAAGAGGAGTTAGAAATTTTTATCGTGAAGAGAGAAAACTGATATTCCTGTAGTGCCTTGTTCTTTTTCCTTAGTTTCTATCTTAGTGTTATGTAAAATTGTGGGGAATTCTGTTTACCTTTACTTCCTGTTCCAGAATGGCAGGCATTATTGTCTTTTTTCTGTGATGAAAATGTCAAGTATGAAGTGATTATTAAGAGAACTCTTTAATTTTCTCTTGAAATTGGGATCCTGGATGCAGTTGGAGGACAACGAGAAAACCATGTTCTTTCTCTGTGAAGAAGCAGCGGTGGCCATATACTTCACTGTAGCTGACAGATAGCCTCAGTGTTGGGTCTTCTGCACTCAGACTTTTCCAGAGATTGTCCTGTGCACTAGAAGATCCCTTCTGTCCACCTGCCTTAACATTTAGGACTTTATAGTATGCTGTAGGTAGTCTTAAGAGCTTGAGTAACAAAAAAGGACTACTTTAATAAAGTTTTTATCTTCATATGTTTTCCTAGTGAACAGTAAGGAGTTCCTTGCAAAAGAAGAAAGCCAAATACCAGTGGATGAGCTATTTTTCTACAGGTAATGTACTTAATACAGTTTCATTTGGGTGCTATTAAAATTTAAATTTTTAGATTCCATAAAATGTTTCATTAACATAGGTGTATCTTGAAAAGATCAGAAGGTAGGTTTTTATGTTGTTTTGCAAAGGGAGTTTATAAATCATTTGGTTTGCTAATCTTAAGATCTCTAAGTGAAATATGGGGCACCTGTGTGTCTCAGTCGGCTGAATGTCTGACTCTTGATTTCGTCTTGGTCTCTGCTGAGCATCGAGTGGACTTGGGATTGTCTCTCTCTCCCTCTGCCCCTTTCCCCAGCTTGCGAACATTCTGTCTCACTCACTTTTTCTCTCTTTCAAATTAAAAAAAAAAAAGATATGTAAGTGAATAAAACAAGTAAATTTGGGGATATTTTTATTTTATGACTTGACTTTGTGAAACTTAATCTTTAATTTCTACATTTAATATAGTAGTTGTTTTACAGGCTTTAAGTCTGTTTTCAGTCTAACATAAAACGCAACTCATGAGTAATTTGTATAAAACATGGTTCAAGGCAGAATTAGCAAAATTCACTGTGCTGCTATAGAGAGAAGTCCTAAACCTACTGATATTATTATCATTATCTGATTGGTTAAGTCCATTTGATTTGGTTTGGTTTTTTAAAAACATTTTGTGTGAAGAGTTTTGAGAGTATGATCCCATTTGCAGAATGCCAAGTTTCACTGTACCCTTGTATGAGGATAGGTCTGCCTGATAAAATATTGTGATTAGATATTCTCTAGAGTCACAGCTGGGTTTTTTGTTTTGTTTTTAATGTTTCATTTATTTCTGAGAGAGAGAGAGACAGCGTGAACAGGGGAGGGTCAGAGAGAGAGGGAAACACAGAATCTGAAACAGGCTCCAGGCTCTGAGCCAGCTGTCAGCACAGAGCCCAAAGCGGGGCTTGAACCCACAAACCATGAGATCATGACCTGAGCCAGAGTCAGACGCTTAACCGACTGAGCCACCCAGGTGCCCCGAGTCACAGCTGGTTTTATTCTAACACTTAAATCATTAGTGGTGATACTAAAAAACATTCTTTACTAGCTGTTTAATTAAGATGTTTCTATGAAGATCTGAATCCTAAATTTTTGAAATGTATTCTACTTCACATCCAGAGGTTTCTATTTTAATTCAAAACTATTTTTCTACGATAAATACAAGTATTAGTCATTTATATCCAATTAATAGTTTTTATACTTGTTTGTGTCACTGGTCATAGGTGCTTTAATTATAGTAAAATGGGCTCTTCCATAAAATTATCAAATATATAACATCCATTTTATTTTAGATACTATAAAAAAGTTGCTATTGTTAAGGAGAAACAAAAACGGAATGCAGATGAAGAAAGTATAGAAGATGTGGATGATGAGGAATTTGAAAAGATGATTGGTAATATGTTTTTGTCAACTCTTCAATTTGTAAAATAATCTATTTCCTTGTAGAATATTGGAATATTAGTGGTAGGAATGATCTTAGTTTTAGAAATTCATTTAGCTAAGAATACCATGCAAATGACAGTGGAGGATTGAGAAGTACTTTGGTGGCATATGGTGGTTCACTTACACTTGCTCCAGAACAATTTATGTGATTATGCATGAACTGTTAATGGGAAAAATAAATTTGTATTTACATGGCGTGTATTCCTTCATCTATCTTTAGGCTAAAACAAAAAATGGGAAATTAGAAAAGCTTACATTGAGTTTGTTTTTCTTGTGCATTGTATAGATATAATACAATAAGCACTTAAAAACAACCACTTAAAAGGACTACAAATTGCTAAGTATTTTGATATTTACCTTCTTTCCATAAAAGAGTTGTAGAAAGAAGTTGAAATTAACTGGAATCCACTTTATTTTGGGGATTTAATTAAGGTTAGTATATTCATAGGTTTATGTAGATTAACCAAACATAGTAGCAATAATCAGATTTATATTATTTTGGTATTTACTTGTCATAACTGATACAGTCATGACAGTGTTAATTGATTCAAATCGAAGACATATGTCAATTTTGTTATTCCTTGCTATATCTGACAATTTGTTTATTGTTCTCTGACAGACACATTTGAAGATGATAATTGTTTCACCTCTGGAAAGGATGACCTTGATTTTGCTGGGTAAAATACTTTTCTTCAATCTTTTTTTTCCCCCCAGCATTTCCCAAATTGTTGTCCTCAGAACGGTACAGTACAGGACTACATGATGTGTAGGAGAAACTTACTGAAATAAGTTTGGGAAATGGATATTGTACTTTCATTTTAGACCTTTATAATGCACGTTAGTATATTAAATGGAGGTTCTATGCTGTCTTTTAAGAGCCTAGTACCCTGCTGTCACCAAAAAACACTTAGGAAAATGTTCTCCATTACAAGTTTTTGCTTTTCTTCAGCAACATGAAAAAGAAAAAGAAAGGTGCTAAGGAAGACCCAGAAGATGAAGATTCAGAAGGCAGTGATGATGACCTGTTTGATAACTTAGATGATGATGAAGTTTCTTTAGGAAGTATGAATGAGGAATTTACTGAAATTGGTGAAGATGGAGGAACATTCATGGATGCGTTGGACGATGAAAGTAAGGGCACTTTTTAAATATGGGGCAAAAATACATCTTCCTTTATTCCTCAGTTTTTCTATTGCAGTGTTTCTTTTTTACATATTAACCTGTACTCAAATTAATAATCATATTGGCCAAAAATTTAAATAGAACCTTTCCCCTCTTATTATTATTTGGAACTGAAGGGCTTTTTTTTTTTTTAAAGAGGTTGAGTTTTGGGCATTATATACATATATATATACACACACACACATAGATATGTATAAATTTTTTATTTTTTATTTTAGAGAAAGCATGAGCTGGGGAGAGGGCCAGAGGGAAAGGGAGAAAATCTCAAGCAGGCTCCATACTCAGCACAGAGCCTGATACAGAGCTTGATCCCACCACCCTGGGATCATGACCTGCGCCAGTCGGATGCCCAGCCTACTGAATCATACAGGTGTTTGGGCTTTTATTTTAATCAGAGTTAGGCTGTCTCTTCAATACCTGTTGAGCTGTTAAGTTCTCCTTTTAAAATTTTAGAATAGTAATTATTTCTAAAAGTTAATCAAAATAATCATCATTTTTCTTAGCCCAATAGCAGTTCTGTTGTTTTTTAAATTGCTTAATAGCATGGTGTTTTTTTGTTTTGTTTTGTTTTTGTTTTTGGAACAGAAGTTGATGGCGTCAGCTCCAAAATTGATACAAAGAGAAGCAAGAGAAAAGGTGCAAATGATTTTGACTTTGCTGGATCATTTCAGGGTAAGAAATGTATTTACTCTCTTTTAAACCTAAGCAGTGGTTATGTAGAAGTTACCACTCATTATCATTTTGAGAAACTTTTTAATTGGTTAGTATAATTTAGTTTTTGCTTTTATAATGGATAACTTTTTTCTATTTTTAATATGTGAAAATTGTTTGCCACACATACCTTCAATTATTTTCTCTTCATAACTTCCTAATGTAAATCTCAACCATCTTTAAAGTGTCTCATAACAGATTATGCCTTTTAATGTTAACACTTGTAAAGCGGTGGTAAAATAAAAAGGGTGACAGTTTTAACTTTTTAATAAAAATGGAGATAGCAAGGGGCACCTGCATGGCTCAGTGGGTTAAGTGTCTGACTTCAGCTCAGATCATGATCTCATGGTTGGTGTGTTCAAGCCTCGGAGGTCAGGCTGTGCTGGCAGCTCAGAGCCTAGAGCCTGCTTCACAATTTGTGTCTCCCTTTCTTTCTGCCTCTGCCCTGCTTGAGCTCAATCTCTGTCTCTCTCAAAAATAAACATTAAAAAAATTTTTTTAATGTAGAAAGCATTATATTTTATTCCTGAAGTCTGTGATAAATTCATAGGCTTACTTTTTTTCCCATGCTTTGCTTCTAACGCCACTCTAGCTTCTGCAGTCTAGTAAATACTGATAAAGAATCAAAATAGATTTATAAAGTTAAAAAATAATTAAAATACTTGACAACACTTAAACAAATGTTAAAATATTTTGGACATTAAATATTTTTGCTAATAAATACCAAAAATAGTAACTATATTTTGATAGTAGTCTCTCAGACATTTATACCTGCAGAACTTTTATAAGCTCTTTCAACTACTGACAACCATAGTTGTAGTAGACAATCATTCTAATTAAGAGATTGATTTACCTGATATGTAAATTATAACATTATCTTTCAGATTTTATCTTCCACTGAGTGGTATAAGGTCACAATTTAACATTAGCATGTGTTCAAATATAAGACAATTTTCCCTAAAATAATCCCCAAAAAGAAATGTTGGGGTACCTGGCTGGCTCAGTCAGTAGAGCATGCAACTCGGAGTCTTAAATTTGAGCCCCATGTTGGGTATAGAGATTACTTAAAATTAAAAAAGAAACAGGGCACGTGGGTGGCTCCGTCAGTTAAGCATCCAACTGTTTTGGCTCAGGTCATCATCTCACAGCATTTGTGCTTTCGAGCTCCAGGTCAGGCTCTGCACTGAGTACAGAGCATGCCTGGGATCTCCCAAGTGTCTGACTCTTGGTTTTGCCTCAGGTCATGATCTCATGGTATGTGGGATCAAGCCCCATGTCAGGTTCTGTGCTGACAATCTGGAATCTACTTGGGAATCTTCCTCTCCTTCTCTCTCTCTGCGCCCCTCCCTCACTCACACACGCATACTCTCAAAAAATAAACTGTAAAAAAAAAGTAAAAATTGAAATTTTTTAAATGTTTATTTTTGAGAGGGAGAGAGAGACAGAGTGAACAGGGGAGGGGCAGTGAGAGAGGGAGACAAAGGATCCAAAGCAGGCTCCAGGCTTCAAGCTGTCAGCACAGAGCCCAACAGCAGAGCTCGAACTCTGGAGCTGCAAGATCAAGACCTGAGCCAAAGTTGGATGCTTAACTGACTGAGCCACTCAGGTGCCCCATAGTAAATAAAAATATTTTTTAAATGGCCCTACTAAAAGCAAAGAATTTCAGTAATACTGTTTTGGAAAAACTGAAAATGGATAAAAGCAGTATTTCCAGTTAATATATTTTTATATAATGTGATTTTGTGTATGAATTAAAATTCAGTAAGTAATAGAAATAGATGTTTCTTATTTTTTTTTAAATTTTTTCTAAGTTTTTTTTTTTTTTTTTTTAAATTTTTTTTTTTTGCNTGTTTATCGCCTGGGTGGCTCAGTCAGTTAAGTGTCCAGGTCATGATATTGCATTTGTGAGTTCAAGCCCCACGTCATGTTCTGTGCTGGTAGCACAGAGCCTGCTTGGGATTCTGTCTCTGCCCCTCCCCTGCTCTTGCTCAGTCTCCCTCTCTAAATAAAGAAATAAATAAACTTAACAAGTTTATATTCACAATTACAAATTGAGTTTATTTTTTCTAAGGAGAACCACTTTGAGAAGCATAAACAAAAATTTCATTTACAACATAATAATAACCTTCTGTCATCACTTTCTTCACTATTAGTTCAAAGAATAAAACCTCTGACTTAATGAGAATTTACAGTTTGCCTTAAATATTCTAAACTTCATCTGTGTCAACTTAGGCATTAATCTTGCCTGATACTATGAGATTAGGTAAACCTTGATCAGTGGCCAAATCAGAAAGGCAGGCAAGACACTATTTGTCGTCTAAACAATTCTGTTAGGATACTATTTTAAATGTACTGTATACTAACTCTTAAATATATTTGTTTTTAAATGCCAGTTGCTTAATGGTGCTAGAAGGTAACTGTAATTGTGTATTTTAACCCAAATACAACTTTTTAACAAAACTATGTTGAAAGATTGTTGAATCACTCACTGTGTTGTACACTTGAAACTAATGTAACATTGTGTGTCCACTATACTTTAATTGTAGAAAATTTGTATTTTTCGATAATTATTGGCTTTACAATTTAATAATCTAAGCTTATACTTTTTTTAGGACCAAGGAAAAAACGGAAAGGAAATTTCAATGACTCCAGCCTATTTGTATCGGCTGAAGAGGTAAGACTAATGTACTGCTTTATGAAGTTAGCTATTCTAGGTTATGGTACCTGGCTGGCTGAGTTGATAGAGTACACTCTTGATTTTGGGGTTGTGAGTTCAAGCCCCATATTGGGTGGAGAGATTACTTAAAAATAAAATCTTTAAGAAAAAAAAGAAGCTACCTATTCTAGACTGCTTTGAGTTTTCTAATAAATGTATTTCTTTTTAAGTTTGGCCACCTACTGGATGAAAATATGGGATCCAAGTTTGATAACATTGGCATGAATGCCATGGCTAACAAGGATAATGCAAGTAAGTAACTTGAATGTTTTATGGAGGTTTTTAAATAGCCTTAACTTACAACTTCTTTTTTTTTTTGTAATGTTTTTATTTATTTTTGAGAGAGAGAGAGACAGCATGAGCAGGGGAGGGTCAGAGAAAGAGGAAGACACAGAATCTGAAGCAGACTCCAGGCTCCGAGCTATCAGCACAGGGCTGGATGCGGGGCTCGAACCCACCAACTGTGAGGTCATGACCTGAGCCGAAGTCACCCGCTCAACCGACTGAGCCACCCAGGCGCCCCTTAACTTACAACTTCTGAAGATGTGTTTTTAGACAACCTTTTTTTAGTAAGGATAAGTAAAATGGTTCCTTACAACCCTGAAGGAATGGCCTTTTCATCTGTGTGTAGGGAGCGTGTAGGATTAAAAAACATTTGGACTACAGCAGTAAAGACTAGTTACCTTTGGGGCGCCTGGGTGACGCAGTCAGTTCGGCAGCCAGCTCTTCGTTTCAGCTCAGGTCATGATCCCATGGTTTATAGGATCAGGCTCTGCACTGATGGTGCGGAGCCTGCTTGGGGTGCCCTCTCTCCTCCCTGGCCCTCCCCCACTTGTGTACTTTGTCTCCTCTCAAAATAATAAATATAAAAAAATTTTTAAATGAAGACTGTAGTTACTTTAAACTGTTTAACTCTTTTAGACAGGCTGTTTGTTTTTATATATTATGAATATACTTAGTAGCTTTATAAGTACTTTATAGACATTTTTATTACTTCTGATGTTGTTACTGGCTTCTGTTCTTTTGCTAATAAAAGTGTTCTGGGGGAAAAAATTCTTCAGAGTATTTATTCCTTTCTTGTCCTAGACTTTTATTTGTTAAACAGTAATCTTTAACAATAAATGCTGAAGGAAAGCAACAAACAAAAGCAGGGGATATGCACTATGGATGGGAAGGGACTAGGCCTCAGCAGATCAGCAGTTCCTGTTTTGCTCTGCGAGGCCAGGAGTCTACAGCGTGGTGTGCTCATCTTTTCTTCTTCCCCACAAAGGTCTCAAACAGCTTAGATGGGAGGCTGAACGTGATGACTGGCTACACAACAGAGATGTGAAAAGTATCATCAAGAAAAAGAAAAATTTCAAAAAGAAGAGGCCAAAGTCCACACAGAAAATTAAAAAGCAAAGAAAATGATTGTTTTCTAAGTGAACTATAGAAGTTAAAATTGTACTTACTCTTAATTTTTGCTATTCAGCCATTTTTCTTGATCTTGCTGTCTGACGCCATACATTCCAGATTGTTCAATGGATTTGTAATAAACTATAAATAAATACAGCTGTCATTTATAAAATCATGTAAAAGTGTCAAAATTAAACTATATTGAAAGAAATCAAACCTCTTTTCCTTATTTCTTAATAGTAAAATGAAAAAAGTAGGATACATATTTCACATATAAGCCCTCAAGCATCTGTACTAATCATTATAATAAGCACTATTTATTAAGCACGACTTTATAGCAGATACTATGCTGAGTGATTACACAATGTCATCTTGTTTAATCATTACAACAGTTCATAAGGTGGGCATTATTATCACTACTATACAGAGAAACAGCTCCAAGAAATTGGCAAACCAGAGTTTTATAGGTTGTGGTTTGATTCCATCAGCACCTCAGATAGGTTTCATTCCAAAGTCTACATTTTTAACCACTGGCTACTCTCCTCTCCAAATGAGAATACTCCCCACCCTGTGTTCTCAGAAAGAGCTAAAATAGGGATAGACAGTAATTTTTCTTGGAAATTTGACATCATAAAGTTTAAAAAGTCCTTTAACCATTAATTGGTCATTTAAAAAATTAATGGGTACCTGAAAAAGTTGTTTTATACTCTTAAGGGAAAACATACCTTCCAAGATGAAGGGGAATTTTTTGCTCATTGTTTGCCTGAAATCTGATGGAGAAAAAGTCTTAGAATTAAATATGACTAGAAATTTCATTGTATTAAAACATGGAGTCCATAGTTAATGCTAGCTTTAGGGTCTATAAGATAAGAGTCTGTGTTAAGGCCCTTCTGGTAATCAAGAACTATATCCTTTTAGACGGGGTAAGTTGCACTTGCCTTACATGCTGCCTCCCATAGTTACTTTACAGTTTTGCAAATCTGGCCTGTATATATCATGTAATTTATATAGAACAGGGATAAAAAGCAACTTTTCAGTGTTCATGTGTAACTATGAAGTTTGAGATAAAAAACCGGGTAGACGTATTTCAAATTCTATAGCAAGGTAAAATGGAATCCATAAAAACAATTCATTCAATGGATTCTGTTTTATTCTCTTAGTATAATTAGAAACTTTAATTTGCTCTTAAGTACTGTTTGGATATTTTTTTTTACACCCTTATACTTGAAAAGTGTAGACTGTGATAATCCAATAGCATCGGGAACACAGTGTTGCACTAAAATACCTTTCTAAGACAAATTTCAAAGATGGCCACCACCCCAGGACTACTATTATCTGCTTTAGGGAAAGAACGCACCACTTAACTAATTTTAAGAGTTGAAGACTCTAAAAATCCCCTGCAAAATGTCAAGCACTTTCAGCGATAGCCAGTGGCGTGGGAAAGGTTTTTAGCGCCCAGCACTGACACAGAGGAAGAACTGATACGATAGCCTTTGAAAGTGGTTACTTGACAAATCAGCTATGCTACCACTACTCTACCAAACAAGGAGATATAACTGGCAGGCGGAATTTCTTCCACCCGTATTCCCAAACTGAGCCAGACCAAAAACACTTGCTCTATGCCCCCGACTAGTAAAATCCATAGAAGTGTAAAACATTTTCCTTTGTCTACAAACAACATTTAGGAAGAGTCATTAAGTCCATAGTTAACACCAAGCTTCCTCCTGTGCCCATAAAAATGCCCAATTCCTGGAAGAAATGAATTTCTCTAAAACTGCTGTTTAGCACCTAGATGTGTTAGCAAACCGTACACCCCTTTAGAAAACATTAACTTCTGAATTAGGATTACCTTGACTTGTGTTCATTTTATTAAACAAAAAATATGCTCCAAAAACGCCCACAAGTTCAACTACTAAAACTCCTTTAAAGATCTTCTTTGCCAGTGGTTCCATAGTGCGGGCCATCCTACGTTTAACAACAAACACAGAAACCTGGATGAGCATATACAAACAATACCACTTCCATAAAAATAATCCATTCCCAGTTTGAATGATGTATACCCTGTATACTTATTTGTATTAGATATGTCCCACATTCCTAGTTTTCAATCTCTACCCCTCAGGGGCACAATGAACCAAAGATACCACTGGATAAAGTACAGGCAGGAGATAAAAGTGAAAAAAAGCACTGAAAAAAGAACAATTTATGGAACTAAGATTTTTAATTGCCTAAGACTATAGAACATTGAGAGAGAGGGTAAATCATTTCTTTTTAACCAAACTAAGAAGATGATCTAAATGGGCGGCATATGTGAAAGCCCTTTGTAAGTACCCTACAAAAGTAAGGCTATTCTATAAGTGGTTGTATGTTTCGTAACTGGAGGTTTCCATTTATTTATACAACACATATTGAACTAGGTGTCACAGCCCAAGCCTTTCATACAAAGTTGAGCAGCAAATCAATTTGATTTGGTGAGTTGCTATTCTAACAGTATTTTCAAACTAATTACATCACCAAGAAGGCTTCTTAAAAATGCACATTCCTGGGCCTCATTCTGGAGTTTCCCCCGATTTCTGATTCAGCAAGTTGAGAGTAAGGGTCCCAGTAATCTGCCCATTTGCAAGCAACTCCAATGCCTTTTATACAAGAGGCCCCTCGACCGACCACATGAGGAGCAAAACTGATCATCATCACCCATAAGTGGCAAACTAGACTTTACATCTTGATTCTCTTCCTTTAATTAAAATAAAAGCTAATCAAAAAGGGTTTGAGTCTTTGTTCTCTCTCTCTAATGTAAAAGCTAAACAAGGGAAAGGACTATATAAGAAAATAACATCTAGGACTCAGTTTACTGAGTATATGAAAACGTAAACTCAAGTTATTACTCTGCCTCCCTATAACCCCAACAAGAGGAGAAAACAGTCATTTTTAATCTTAGGATCTTGATATCGTCCAATGGATGCTCTTTGTCATACTGTTTGTTCTCTGATGTCTGTGCAGAGATGCTAAACTCTGTAATACTGTACAGTCCCAGCTCTCTGCCCACTGTCATGCGTTTACACCATTTCCTTTTGACTCCTTTTCATAATGCCTGAGAGTGGGGTAATTAAATACCCTACTTTGTGGGATTATCCTATTAATCTCTTTACCAGGTGTCCCTTCCCTCCAAAATCCCTTTCCCTCATTTTGATAATGTGATCACCGTGGGGACTAAAAGATTAAAACTTTATTATTCATGTCTTTAAAAATGAAGCAAAGGAAGTTAAAAAAACAACTTACATGTAACGGACAGGCAGGTGAGTGGGTGGGAATGAACTGTTTTGTTTACAATACTGTACCCACACCAAGTAAGTCATGATCAGTACAGAGACCTTCTTGGGGTAAATTTTAAAGTTCAACGGGTGAAAAAGAATTTTTTTAATGTTTTATTTATTTCTGAGAGAGACACAGCGTGAGCAGGGGAGGGTCAGAGAGAGAGGGAGATACAGAATGTGAAACAGGCTCTAAGCTCTGAGCTAGCTGTCAGCACAGAGGCCGATGTGGGGCTCGAACCCACAAACCGTGAGATCATTACCTGAGCTGAAGTCGGGTGCTTAACCGACTGAGCCACCAAGGCACCCCAAGAATTTTTTTAACTTAAAAATAAAGCCTGCCTGCAGTCATATCCACAGTGTAAGGAATCCAAGTAAAATGTGGTTTTGTTCTAATGAAAGGTGAAGTGAAGGATTCAAAACATAAAGTACAAATAACACCGTGTAACTCAGCGTTTACCTTTTTGAAAAATATATATACACAGTTTACAAGTCCCCTCAAGTTCGGGAAAGGTGTTTATAAGGACTGATAACGCCTAGTTGATAAAGACCACCAGGGGCTTACCGGTCCAGGACAAAGTAAGGTTACTAACTAGCAGAGGAGGCACAAGATTAGACAAGACTTTGGAGAAGGCCAGAACTTAGGCGAAGTTTAAAAGAAAGCAGTCCTCGAACTGGGCTCGAAGAAAGGCAGGGCTGTGTGCCATGGGGGTTCCCATCACACGGGGATGAGAAGCTGGTTCGGGGTGCACAAGCTTAAACGTGCACTGCTGCTTCGGAACGCGCCTTATGTTCCAGCTGGAAACCGACACGGCAGGTAACACGACTGATCACACAGCAAGGTCCCTCACACGCTAGGTGTCGGAGAGCAAGCTTTCTCAGCTGCGTCCCGGGGTGTGCTTAGCAGAAGCGCTTTGTCCAGGTCCCCACGGCCCAGAACCAAGGGGCCAGCGAGGCCTCCGGGAGCTGCCCTCGCGCGGCCCCCTCCCCCGGCCCCCGGGCCTCGGGTGTATCCCGGCGGCCCCCCGCGCCCTCCCGCCTGCCCGGGGCCCTCGCACGCTTCCGCCCGGCCCGAGCGCATCTCAGGCTGCACTGCCCGGGTCACGGGGCCAAGGTCGCCGAGCGACCCGGAAACACTCGGGCCTCTCCCGCGCCCCTCCGGCAGAATGGATAAAGCGACACCCAACTTTCCTCCGTATGACCTTAGAACTTTAGCGACCATCTGTCCTCCCCGCCCCCCAAAGAAAACCTGCCCGCCTCAGCTCTCCGTGGAGCAAGATTCAGGACTCCCAACTAGAGCCAACCCACTCTCTTACCTGAAGTGCTTACGTGCGGGACTGCGCATGCGCGAGTGTAAGCCCCGCCCCCCAGCGCTGGCCCCGCCCCACACCGTAATNTTTTTTTTTTTTTAAAGTTTTATTTATTTAAATAATTTCTACACCCCATGTGGAGCTGGAACTTACGACCCCAAGATCAAGGGGCGCATGTTCTGACTGAGCCAGCCAAGTGCCCCTTTATTGTGCTTTTCTTACTGAGAGTAGATCCTGACTGCTGCCTATGTACATTAATTTATTTAATCCTCAGAAAAACCCTATGTCATAAGTGCTATGAGTAATTCATTGTACAGAGAAGGCGAGAGTTTCACCCTGCCCAAAATCACAGAGCTTACATGAGACAAAACTGGATTTGAACTTGGGACACTGACTGGAAGACCTGTGCTCAATTATTTTTCCACACTCTGCAACCCAAAGTGTGATAGAATCAGCAACCTGGAAGTTTCTTAGAAATGCAGACCTACGGGTGCATCTGGCTGGCAGAGGTGGTGGAGCAAGCAACTCCTCGTTTCCTCAGGGTCATGAACTTGAGCCCCACGTTGGGCATGGAGCCTACTTACAAAACAAAACAAAATTGTAGGAAATGCAGACCTACTGAATCCGAATCTGCATTTTAGCCAGATCCCCAGACAATTCGTTTGTAAATTGAATTTTAAGATGCACTGCCTGTACTACCCAACGGGAAGAGAAGGAGAAGCAGAAGGGGAGAAGGCAGAAGAGGAAAAAAGGAATATAAAGGTCTATTATGGTACTATGTGCAAGACGAAGCCTGGGCTAGCAGGCTTCACAGATCTACCTTCATTGAAGTTATAGTCTAGTGGGGGTAAAATACATTCACAAATAACCATTGAAAAGTACACAGTGATTAGGGTCTTTCTGGCTGCGCCAGCCAGGAGTCCCTACGGTCTTGGTACTTATCTGAAGGATCAATGAGGTTTTAGAGAAGGGGTGAGTTATTTTTGGCAAGCTAGTTGGAGCTGTCTTTGTCAAAGACAGGTAAAGGAAGTGCCTCTGAGGAGCTCTCTGTGACGTGCCCAGTTTTCCTACCTAACCCCCACAGTGCAGCGTACATGGTTCAGTTGCACAAGTAAACCGTCATAAGTTGGAGGAAATATGGATCTGCAAACTATACTAATTTAAAGCATGTCATTAGTCCAGATCACTCAGATCTCTACATATCCAGATCCCGAACCGTCCCTTCCCCTACCTGGCTTTATCAGTACCCTCTTAATGTTTGGGCTTTGTGTAGGCTCTCATCTCTTCTATCTGCTCTATAGTAACTATCTCTGGCTTGAACCTCCATTCTATTAATATTATATATCTGACTTTCTCTCCAGTTTTTCTCCTAAGATCACTTGTGTTTGGTCTGTTCTTTGTTTTGTCAGCTACTGTTTTTCCTGTCATAATCTATTTTTCTCAAAACTTTTCAGAACTCCACCCCCAGCTGTTACCTACTCTGTTAAGCTTCTTCTTTTTCCTCCAGCCAAGACATGTGTAGTCTTTAGAGATTCATTCCTATTCAAAGATTCACTCATGATAAATATTTCTT
>NW_027530016.1:3910356-3973296 GCF_008692635.1 Crocuta crocuta
TAGTATGATATAATGTATAATTTATATTTACATTTGTTATATACATACATGCATAGATATATGAACCAGGGTGACAAAACAAGATGAAAAGGCAAATTGGAATGGTTCAGAATGAGAAAAGAAAAGAGGGGCATCTTGGTGGCTCAGTAGGCTGAGCCTCTCACCCTTGATTTCAGCTCAGGTCATGATCCTAGAGTCGTGGAATCCAGCCTGGAGTTGAACTCTGCACAAAGCATGGAGACTGCTTAAGATTCTCTCTCTCCCTCTCTCTGCCCTTCACCCCTGCTGGTGAGCTCTCAATCTCTCTCTCTCTCTCTAAAATTTAAAAAAGAACAGAAAAGAAAAAGAAAGAAACCTGATAACAAAGGCTGAAATAATTGCACAGAGACTCAATCACTTCAATTGAGAGTGTATATAAGCTAACTAAGGGAGGTCGTTCATTAGAGTGGGAGTCTCCCAGTAATATACAAAATTTATATGGCATCCTCATATTCATTTTTTACACACCCTGGACCCCACCATAGATTTCATAAACCTCTTTGCAGGTAAGGACCATTTGCCCACAAGGTTTAGAGCAGGAGAAATATAGACTCCGGTGGAGACTTGTATCAGGTTAATTCAATCAGTGAATTGGGGTACAGGGCAGAGCATATTGGGGCTGGTGGGAAAGACTCTGATGGCAGATTTTCACTGATCCCCACCAGTGTCAAGTGGAAAGACTCACAAGTAGCAGGTGTAAGGACTGTGCCTCTACATAACTGGGCAATGGGGTAACTCATCTGCCCCAACCCTAAGCCAAGAATGCAAATGCCCAGCTTCCCCAGTTCATAAGTCCCATTTACCCTCTTCTAAGTCTCCAGAACTCCTCCCAATACCTCCTTTGGGGGACTGTACATTCCCAGTGTGACTCTGATTTGCTAACTCTAGCAGAGGTATGCAAGTGGCCAGAAGGAAGTTCCCCTTGCTTCATCATGCCCAAGCCACAGATGTTGGCCAATATTCAAGTCTTCTGTAGTGAGCGTTAAAACCAAGAGCAGCAGAGGGACCCCTGGGTGGCTCAGTCGGTTAAGCGTCCGACTTCAGCTCAGGTCAGGATCTCGTGGTTCGTGGGTTTGAGCCCCACGTCGGGCTCTGTGCTGACTGCCAGCTCAGAGCCTGGAGCCTGTTTCGGATTCTGTGTCTCCCTCTCTCTCTGACCCTCCCCTGCTCGCTCTCTCTGTCTCTGTCTCTCTCTCTCAGAAATAAATAAAAACATTTAAAAACAAACAAACAAACAAACAATCAAAGGCAGCAGAGATCTCTTCATTAATAAATACCTAGGAGATTTGCTGTCCATTCTCCCATGGTTTTCTCAGAGAAAGAGCAGCTACCCAATCTGTCTGGGATCCAAATAAAGCTCTTTCAAGTAACTGGCATGAGGTTGCAGAGATTAGATGACCCATGGCTACAGGTGCCAGAAGGAACTGGAAAAGAGAGGCCCAGGATCTTGGTGATGACCCAGCCTTCCCTTCAGAAGGCCACAGGACACAGAACAGTGGGGGACGAAGCCTCTGGTGGCACTGTCCCTGAAACACAGGCAGTGGGGACAGGACTGCTTGCCAGCTGCCCAGTGCTGGAGTGGAGTGGTTTTTCATCATCCCCAATCTAGGATGTCAAAGTGTCCCCACATAAATATCCTGCATCCCGAATGTTTTCAGCATCCGCTAACTCACACACTTCATCCCTCACTTCCTGGTGTTCAATTTCTGAAGAGAGAAGCCAGTTTTTAATAAACTCCTCCAAACACCAAGAGGTTATACCCTCTCTCTGCATGTGGGATCCCAAGGTAAATTTCAATCCTGTACTACACTAGGAAGTAGCACTTCTCTTGCTAAAGAACAGGACTAAAAAAAGCAAAATTTAATCCTGAAGGGGCATCCCACTCCAGATAGAGGAGGATGGCACAGAAGGGGCCGATTTACCTGCGCCTAAAAATCAGCCCTGGGGCCAATGGGCACACAACAGCCATGTGTGTTTTGAGCCTCACTTGCTTGCTTTACTAATCAGACTTGAGTTCAATCACACCGGACATTTTTTGTCACCTATTTTTTTTCTCTCTCCCTCTTTCTCTCTCAAGCTCTCTCTCTTTCTAAAATTCTCTCTCTCTCTCTGCCATAAGTCCATAACCTAGAGAAAAAAATAAAAACAGAGAAGTTAAGAGGGAACAATGTTTTGGAGCACCTGGGTGGCTCAGTTCGTTAAGCATCTGACTTCCGCTCAGGTCATGATCTCGTGGTGCATGAATTTGAGCCATGCATGCTCTGTGCTGACAGCTCAGAGCCTAGAGCCTGCTTTGGATTCTGTGTCTTCCTCTCTCTCTGCCCCTCCCCTGCTTACAATCTGTTTCTCTCTCTCCCTCTCTCTCTCTCAAAAATAAATAAATAATTTTAAAAAAATTTTTCACAAAAGAGGGAACAATGTCCTTAATCTCAAGGAAAGGAGCTTTAAACAAACCTTCTATGCTGCTCCCACCAAGGAGCACGAACCAAGCCTGGGCAGTGCTATCTAGGAGGTTCCCCCTCTCCCACTTACCTCGGGCCTAGGTGGATCCAGGAGCCAAATGGAAGCTGGGATTGCACATTATCCAGGGCCCACCCACACTCAAAAGCACAGCAGTGCATATATATCCTATAATCTAGGTTATTTTACAATCATTCATGCTGTTTCCCCCATCACGCATGTAGACACTTAAGAGTCAAGTAGAGGGGCACCTGGCTGGCTCAGTCGATGGAGCGTGTGACTCTTGATCTTGGAGTTGTGAGTCTGAACCCCACATTGAGTGTAGGAAATACTTTAAAAACTAAAATCTTACAAATAAAAGAGTCTAGCATGTAGAACTGTAAGAAAGACAGCTTGCCCTGAGCCTAGGGAGACTAAGAAGAATCAGAGCTCCCATTACCAAGTCCAAACAGCCCCCCAAATCCTCCTATAATTACAGGCATTCATGTCAAAACAGGATCCAGGCATATTGTCTTTTTTAACATTTTAGTCACTAAGAAGCAAGCTAAGGACAACAGCAGTATTTGAATTAATACCTTAAATTCTACCTTCCCAAGGTAAACAAAGACTCTTTATAATGTAAGGGACAATCCCATTAAGCAGCTTGGCTGTGAGTCCAGTCTTACCCCCCTTTTTGGGGGGCGGAGGGAGATTCTGAAATACACCACCTTCCTGCCTACAGTGAATAGCATCCCATTATTATGTAAGGTAATTACATAAGGTAATAACATCTTCAAGGAGGAAGTTCTGTATGGAAATATAGAAATAGTGAGACAGTCAGACATTCCAATTCTACATTTTTACTAACATTTTAAAAGCACGTTATTACAAATAAAATGAAACCCAGAAACCTACCTAAGTAGGAGCCCTCTTCGGTCAGCTCTTTTTTCCCCTCTGTAAAACAGAGATTAAAAGTTGCTTCCCTACATCTACCACCTGCCTCAGTAAGATATGTTCAGTTGATGTATAAAATTTCCCCAATTCTGTGAGGAAAACTTTACGTCTGATTCAATTAAAGAACTATTTGTTAGACAGTTAATTTCTATTATCATCTGGTAAGAGATTCTACTCTTACTTTCCTTGGGAGGATTGTCCATAATGGTAATATAATCAACCCCCAGGGTAATACTCCCTGATCCTCAGCTTGTTTTGCACCTGTGGTTTGCCTTTTGTCAAAGGTGGGCGTGCAAACAGGCAGGTGTGGGGAGGAGGGGATGTAAATGAAATTATTTCTTTCTCAAGTGAATGGGAGGAGTCCTTTATTCCACCTCCTGAAAAACTCCTTTAAAAGCGTTCACTTCCCCAAAACTCCTTTAAAAGTGATCACTTCCCCTGGGCAGCCACAGAACAGGTTCATTAGCAAGGAGCCAGCATGGCCAATAAGTCCAAATTTATTGACTACATCAATGAAGCTTTGGAAAAATCAAAAGAAACTGCGCTTTCTCGCTTGTTTTTCACCCATCAGGGGATTCCATACCCTATCACCATGTGCACCTCAGAAACTTTCCAGGCCTTGGACACCTTTGAAGCCCGAAGTGATGACATAGTGCTTGCATCTTATCCAAAGTGTGGTAACTAACAAATCGTTTTCTACAAGGGTGCTTCTTCATAGGGAGGAGGTTGGGCAGGGTGCAGGGCAAAGGTGGGAGGAAGGCAGTCCCCTGCACATGAAGCTAGCCAGAGGTCAGGCAGGAGGATGACCAAGATGGTTGAGAACATAGTTGGTGACATCAAGAACTAGAACTGCTAGATTTAGAAACCCGGGTGTCTAAGTAGAGGTGATGGGTGCAGAAAGAGATGCGTGATGGGGCTACCAACCAGAAACATGAATGCAAGAAAGTCCACTCACCATCAGACACTGAGAGTAGGAAAGATTTTCATCTTGATTTCTGACTGAGGAGCGTGGCTGTGTCTGTAATATAAACGATGATTTCCATGTAATTATTTTTCCAGGATCTAACACCAGCAATCCGCCAGCTTCTCAAACCAGTGTTACAATGGTCATTCATCAATGGAGGATAAAACATTAAGAATCTATGGGGCACCTGGGTGGCTTAGTCAGGCATCGGACTTTATTTCAGATCAGATCATGATCTCACAGTCTGTGGGATTGAGCCCTGCATGAGGCTCAGCGCTAGTAGCATGGAGCCTGCTTGGGGTTGTCTCTCTCCCTTTCTCTCTGCCCCTCCCCCATGAGCACGTGTTCTCTCTCTCTCTCTCTCTTTCTCTCTCTCTCTCAAAACAAACAAACTTTAAAAGAACACAGAATCTAAATCCCTATTTTACACAATCTGATTTTTTTAAACTGTTATTTCATCTCTAAGTTTATTAAAGCCATCTTCATTTGATATTTTTCTATTAATTGATGCTGGGTTTTTATAAATCAAAATTATATATACTCTTATAGAAAATATTCACTGGGGCACTGGGTGGCTCAGTTGGTTAACCATCCGACTTCAGCTCAGATCATGATTTCACGGTTCATGGGTTCAAGCCCCGCATCGGGCTCTGTGCTTGACAACTCAGAGCCTGGAGCCTGCTTTGGATTCTGTGTCTTCCTGTCTCTCTGACCTTCCCCTGCTCGTGCTCTGTCTCTCTCTCAAAAATAAATAAACATTAAAAAAATTTTTTAAAGAAAATATTCACTAATATAAGGTACAATAATATATATAATAAACAATCATTTCTGTGACATAACATTGTTCTATAAGATATTATAGATTTAAGAAGTATTGCCTCTTGTTAAAAGAGTATTCTGAAAAACAAGGTAACTTGAATTTATACTAATGTAAGTACATGCTGTTTTCCACAAGACTCTGTTTCTTTCCATAACCCAGTTTATTTCAAATGCAGAAGAATCAACTATACACACGACACAGTGCTTATAGATTTTAAATTTTATGATGCATATGTGCAACTAATATGCCTTTGTTATACCAAGACTCCTTTAATGATTTTTCTTATAGGTTCAAATTGGATTCTCCACATCACTAGTGAATTAATATTTGCTGAATCTAACAAAAAGTATGAATATCCGGAATTCCCAATTCTTGAATGTGGGGACCCAGAGAAATATCAGGTTAGTACAAAACAGCTTTTAAGCTTATAGTAAATTATCATAGAAAGACTTCTTCTATTTGGGGGACATTTGAGTTTTGAGTTCAGAAAGTACTAATACTAAATAATCATGGCAACTTATTTTGTGTTTATCATCTAATCCCAGCACCTTTCAAGGATTATCTTGTTTCAGGGCAAAAAAACCTCATCACCATTTCACAAAAGATCATACCGTTAGAGATTTGCTCAAGGTCAAGGGGCTCAAAACTGGCAGGGCCAAGATTTGAACCCAAATTTTCCAATTTGAGCTTCTTAACCTCTGCAGAATATAGACAGCCTACTTAGAAAAGAGACATAGGAGGGAAAGTAAGCCGAGAAACCTGAAGAAAAAAATTAAAATGAGGGGCGTCTGGCTGGCTCAGCCGGTAGAGCCCATGACTCTTCATCTTAGGGTTGTACGATCGAGCCCCACGTTGGGTGTAGAGATTACTTAAAAAATAAAATCTCTTAAAAAAATTAAAACCATAAAAGCTTTGTCTTTGAAGACAGAGACTTGGGTGAGCTGGTGAGAGAAGGGTTCCTCTAAGGCCTGGATCATTCTGCCCTCAGTTTATGTCAGCACTCCCTGGTCTTTTCCTAATAAGACATTACCTTTGATGTCCTTGTATCAGTGATGACTCCGGTGTGTGGGGGATGGGAAAGGGTCAAGTCGTAGCTGAGAGAGTAAGCCACTATGTGCATCAAGGTTCTTTTTTTTTTTTAATATTTATTTATTTATTTTGAGAGAGAGAGAGAGAGAGAGAGAGAGCACACGCATGAGATAGAGAGAGAGAATACCAAGCAGGCTCCATGCTGTCAGCACAGAGACCAATGCAGGGTTTGAACTCACAAACTGTGAGATCATGACCTGACCCAAAATGTGAAGACCTGGACACTTAATCGACTGAGCCAACCAGCTGCCCCCTTACCCGTTCTAAATCACTTTACCACACATTATTGCTCACACTACCAATATAACCAGGTGGGGCTTGGGAGTTCGGTTCCCAGTCAGGAAAGGCAAGGACAGGAAAGGAGGAAGGATCTTCCTCAGGACTTCAGTGGCTGGACAGGACAGGTGAGAGAGGAGGGCCAGCTCCAGCCCCGCCAGAAATGCATTTGGGCAGGGAAGGGGGAGCCACAGTCTCAGCAAAACTTTCAGAGGTGCTTACCGCCAGGATCCCAACAAGCAGACAGAGAAACTCAGCTACTGAGAATGAAGTCACTGGATTGGGACTGAAGAGGGGTTTCTGGAAAACGATGGAGACACTTGGCATGATGACAAACACAAACTGAAAAAGTTGGATCCTAGGGGGAAGGAAGCTCATTTCCATGGATTGGGCTAAAGCAACAGAAAAATACAGGCAGATAAGGTGTTCAGGAGCTTGGGGGTGGACTGGAGTGGGAGCTAAGTGTGCAACCTGGATCTAGTTGGCTGCAACCTCAGGAGGGAGCAGCCGCAGCAGTGCCCAGTGGTGCGCGGTCAGGACTAGCTCAGGATGTGGGGACAGGAGTTTTAAGAAACCTTCCTACCTAAGAGATGGATGGGCTAATGAAAAGCCTCCTTGATTTCTCCTATCCAGGCCACTGCATAACCTTTTTTTTCTAAAAAGGGTGTTTATCATCATCTTAAAATGTATGCTAATATTTCTCCAGCTTTCCAACTTCTTAAAAAGTAATTTTTATTTATTTTAACATTTCTTCATTTTTGGGAGACAGAGTGAGATAGAGCATGAGCAGGGGAGGGGTAGAAAGAGAGGGAGACAGAATCGGAAGCAGGCTCCAGGCTCTAAGCTGTCAGCACCGACCCCAACGCAGAGCTCAAGCTCACGAATCGTGAGATCGTGACGTGAGCTGAAGTCAGATGCCTAACGACTGAGACACCCAGGTGCTCTTCCAACTTTTTTTTTTTTTAAGTAAACTCTATACCCAAAGTGGGGCTCAGACTCACAACCTGGTGATGAAGAGTTGCATACTCTGACTGAACCAGCCAGGTGCCCCTCCAACTCTCCTTTTATTTATAATTTTTAAAATTTATTTACTTTCAGAGAGAGAAGGAGAGAGTATGGGCAGAGGAGGGGCAGAGAGAGAGAGAGGGAGACAGAGAATCCCAAGCAGGCTCCGCACCTTAACACAGAGCCCAATAAGGGGGTCAGACCCACAATCTGTGAGATCTTGACCTGAACCAAAAATAAGGGTCAGATGCTCAAGAGACTGAGCCACCCAGGTGCCCCACATCCAGCTCTTGATCTCGGGGTTGTGCATTTGAGCCCCATGTATTTTCTTAAGATGTGTCTATATCCAGTCTTTACATTGCTTATTTTGGCCCCAACGCACTTTTTTGTCAACACATCAGTTTTGTTACAGTTATTTCCCATTTTCTCCCTGGATATTTCTCTAATTCTTTAAGGAACTTTACCATTTCTCATATGTCTTTTTGTGATTTTTGGCCATGTAGTGTAGTGGAAACAGCATTCTATAACTTAATCTGGAAATTACCATGTGTGATTTTGCACAAAGCACTTAAAACCTCAAAGCCAGTTGTTAATCTCTAAAATAGGGGTTATAATATCCACCTGAGAGGATTGCTGTGAATCAATGTAAAAGTGATGTTCAAAACTAAAAATTAGGGCAATCTGATGTAAATCAAGTATTAGGACTATTCTATTCTCTTCTTTTTTCATGTTTATTTATTTGAGAGAGAGAGACAGCAAGGGAGGGGCAGAAAGAGGGAGAGAGAGGATCCAAAGCAGGCTCTGCTGTGTCAGCACAGAGCCAGATGCAGGGCTCAAACTCACAAACTGTGAAATCATGATCTGCGATTAACTAACTGAGTCATCTAGGTGCCCATCAAGTATTATGACTATTAATTTCCACTGGAGCGCATATCATTGACTTAATGTTTTTAAATTTTTTAGATCTCAGGTGTTGTTTTTGTTTTTTTTTTACTCTTGCTGGAGTTGAGATGTCCAGTAAGTTTCTACAGAAAAATTGCCTATAAATGTCTGAATATCATTTTATCACTTGAACTAATGTGCCCCAGAGAAGAACCTTGTGGGGATGAGCACTGGGTGTTATATGGAAACCAACTTGACAATAAACTATTTGTAAAAAAAAAAAAAAGAAAAGAAAAAAGAAAAAAAGAAATAATGTGCCCCAGCAGTGAGTGACCTCTACAAGTGTGGAAATGAAACTGAAGCTTTAGCCCATATAAAGTACTATAAAACCCTTAACCCTGGCAGATTAAACGGTTAACTTCACTTTTAAAATTATCAGTGGAAGCAGATACACACACACACACACACACACACACACACACACACACAATCACTGAGTCCTTAAACTGAGAATTTCTCTAGTAAAATATTTCTCAGATATTCAAGTCACTCAGCGCACTTTCAAACCCATTTTTCAGGTTCTGTTAGGATATTTGATTGCATGGAATTTTGTTGGTGAAAAAAATTTAGATATTAAAAATGCGTTTGGGGGAGCTATGGAAAAACTTGAATATTTCTGGTAAAGACCTTGACCATAGAAGAGAGCCAAATGAAGACAAAGAAGAGATCGCAAATTATGAGCTGCAAAGAATCAATTCTAAAAAGAATTTAGTATGTTTGTAGAAAAGGTAACATTTTCAAAAAATGACCCACCCAAAATGGGAAGCCAAATCCTATAAGGAGGTCTAAATGGCTGATTTAAATTATTTACTTATGATTTTCTCCATTCCTCAACCCCACAAAGTAAGAAAACAGACATAAGTAAAAACAAATTGGAGGGGGGAAATGGAAAAGGCATAAAAGGGATGCTTGAAACTACCATTCAGATGCTACACTTAAGAGCAATTCACCATAACACATACACACTTTCACTTTACTGTGTCTATTTTTAAGAGAATGAAACAGTTTCCATCCCCAAGGATTCTGGCAACTCACCTCCATTATGACAAATTACCTGGGTCCATCTTCAAGAATAAAGCCAAGGTGAGTGTCCCTCCCTACCCGTATTTTAGTTGGAAGTTTTTAATGTCTAGATATTGCCTTTCTGAGCTATGTGATGAAGTCTGCGTCTTTATCATAGAATTTTGAGAAATGAAATGTGTTATTTAGTATTTCTTCAGTTGTTTCTTTCTTCAAATATATTTGCTATAGTTGCACTCAAAGTGAATGCATTTTCAGGTAAGATATAAAACATATCCCTAGAATTTAACATATTTTAAAATCTGCTTTATAGCGAATAGATTTCAGAATCCCACTAAGATATCTAGAGTGTTTAACAAAATAATGCAATAGGAAAGTGAGCAGAAGTTGGTTTTTTTGGTTCTTTCTGGTGAGCATTATTTATGTGAGGCCTGAAACAATTTTATTTCTGAATTTCACATATAATAACAAACTTCATGTTCTGCATACATAACTATGGGTGCTTTGGCTACTCATCATTGTTTGATCCTCTCCTACCAAACAAACTCTGAACATTATTTTCCTTGGCCTTAATATTATTTTTTTCTTTAATATTTGCAGTTTTTACTTTGTTTTGTGGTATAATCTTCCAGATCATGCCCTTATGACTATTCTAATGAGCTTGTCCTTTTTTCCTTTTTGGTATCTGCTCTCTCTCTTTTTTTAATGTTTGTTTATTTATTTTGAGACAGAGAGAAAGAGAGAGAGAGAGAAAGAGAGAGAGAGAGAGACAGAGAGAGACAGAGAATCCCAAGCAGGCTCCACGCTATTAGTGCAGAGCCTGACTTGGGGCTCAATCCCACAAGCCGTGAGATCATGACCTGAGCTGAAATCAAGAGTCGGACCCTTAACCAATTGAGCCACCCAGNATCTGCTTTTTCTTTTCTCTCCCCTCTCCCCAGACTTCCCCATCTGCCACCCCCTTTTCCTCAATTTCTCTATATGTTAACAAATTATGTCGTATACAAGAGTACACAATGATATTGTTTACCTCTTCACTTTTCCAAAGTTCAAAACGTAGACCTGAATACATTAACTTACTTTTCTTCTTCTAGATACTGGTGATATTTCGAAACCCTAAAGATACGGCCGTATCTTTCTTCCACTTCCACAACGATGTCCCTGATATTCCAAGCTATAGCTCCTGGGAGGAATTCTTCAGACACTTCATGAAAGGACAAGGTATGGCTGTTGGTAAAAGAATTCTTACTTCGACACACAACCACAAAAGTATAAAAAAATCAAATGTGCTTTAAGGTAAAGAAAGGAGATGAAGGAGAATCCAGGAACCAAAAAGTTGCTTTTACATGAAGTTTTATAGCATTACTAGTTCTGGGCATCGAACAATAATACATGACTGCTTTTAATAAGAATTTGGGCAATTCATATGCTGCCTATAACTATGAAGCGGCCATAGGACAAACACAGGACAAAGAGGCCTATATAGAGTCATGGAGAAAAGCATCGCTAGTTAATGTCCCCTAAGTCACTATATAACACAGTGATAAAAACAAAAAAAAGATAAAACCATGACACTGAGCAAACACATCTAAGATATTTGTTAGCCAGAAAGGATACAAACTTTGTTAGACCATGTTGATGTTTTACCTCTGGTTATTGATAACTGCAATTTTCTAAGTGCCTACTAAGGCTTCTGGCTGGCTCAATCCATACAGCAAGCGACCCTTGATCTTGGGGTTGTGAGTTCCAGCCCCATGTTAGGTGTAGAGATTACTTAAAAAAAAAAAAAAAAACAACTCTTCTAAGTGTCTACCTATACTCCAGGGACTAAAGGAGGTATTATATGTGCATGATTTCATTTAAGACTGTAACAAACTATGAATAAAGTATTTGTAGCCCCTTGCACAGATGAGAAAACTGATCCAAAAAGTTAAATCACTTGCCAGTGGCCTTACTGCTTGTAAGTCCCAGTGACTCTACTTCCCCAGGTATAATGGCCAGAAATTCAAGATGCCGCTGTTAGCCGGTTGCTCTCTTGAGTCTTTACAGTGTAGTAGAAGGCAGAATTCATGCCACACGATCCTCGAGGAGAAGTTGTTGACAAGTCACTCTAAGAGGACCACCTTTATTTTATTTTGAAGTTTTTAAAAAATAGACTTTATTGTCAAATTGGTTAACATGCTGTGTGTACGGTGTGCTCTTGGTTTGGGGGGTGGATTCCTGTGGGTCATCGTTTACATACTAACAGCCAGTGCTCATCCCAACATTATTTTTAAAGTTTTATTTATTTATTTATTTATTTATTTAGAGACAGAGGCAGCACAAGTATGGAGGGGCAGAGGGAGGGGGAGAATCCCAAGCAGGCTCTGCAGTGTCAGCACAGAGCCGGATGCGGGCCTTGAACATACTTAACTGTGAGATCATGACCTGAGCTGAAATCAAGAGGGGGATGTTTAACCGACTGAGCCACCCAGGTGCCGAAGAGAACCACTTCTAAAGGTGACCAGCACAGCAATGCCACGCCCCACATGCGCGGACACTGGGTACAATATTGGCCCCTAAGCAAAGGTTAAGTATTGGGATTAGGGAAGGAGACAAAAAGCGCACAGATGGTGGCTATGAAGCACCATTAACAAAGTTTTGTTTGTCTGGAAACCCCTCACTGAGACTGGATGGAGGCCGTTAAAGCAGGTCTGCAACTGCACCCCATCGATAACACGAGAGAACATTTGACAATGAGAAAGCTGTCATCACTGGAACAATCCATCATAGGGGGAGGCTCTGTTACCCTGTTACCCTATCTATCCTTTTAGCCTAATTATTTTATCGACAATGATAAAATGCAGGATTACCTTGACTAAAGTTTCGGCTTTGCACACTTGTTAATTTCAACTTACAGAGGAAGCTCAATGGCCTGGAAAACATGCAGGATTTGGAATGAGAGGACTGAATTGGGCTTCATCACTTATTATTATATATTAGATAGAATTATTACCACTTACTGAGCAATTACTACAGGCCAGGCACTATATGCTATCCCTCGCATACATTTTAACATTTCATTTCTCTTTTTTTTAAGTTTATTTATTTCAAGAGACAGAGAGAGCAGGGGAGGGGCCAAGAAAGAGGGAGAGAGAGAATCCCAGGCAGGCTCTGTGCTGTCATAGTGGAGCCTGATGCAGGGCTCAAATCCACAAACTGTGAGATCATGACCTGAACTGAAACCAAGAGTCAGATGCTCAGCTGACTAAGCCACCCAGATGCCCCCTAAACTTTCATTTCTCTTAAAAACCCCATGGGGATAAATACTATTATTGTCCCCATTTTATAAAGATGGAAATAGAGGCATAAAAAGGTGACACAGCCACTAAGCAGCAGAGCTAGAATTTAAATCCAGGTTCAAATCACTCACACCTGGGTGATGGTCAGCAAGATATTTGATCTTTGCAAATACTGGTTTCTTAACTTTGAAGTAAAGATAAGAATATCTGACCTAGAGAAAGTAAGATGGTAGAGCATTTTGTTTGGCAGACTATAGCTCCAGTGTCAGATGTTGAAAGATGGTACAACCCATAACCTCCTTACTGTGTGAACTTAAAGGTTATTTCCAAATAATTTGGTTATTCAACCAAATGGCCTAAAAACTGTACCTATCACATTGGATTGCTTTAAAGACTGAAGGATAAAATATGTAAATATCAACTAATAGTGCATGAGGAAGAATAGAAAACCTGACCACAGTGGCCTAAACAGATTGGGTTTTATTTTCCTCACTACACAAGAAGCCTGAAGGTAGACAGCTGGTTCAGTTGCCCAGGGATGGCAAGCCAATGCCTCTGCCATTCCCTTGGCCTTGCCCTTTGGCCTTTTGCAATTTACTCTCAAGTTGTCTACTGTTCCTCCAAGCATCACTTTCAGATCCTCAAGGAGGTTCATCAAGACCACAACAGTTTTACTGGAAACCTTCCAGCAGACTTCTGCTTGTGTCTTGCTGGCCAGGACCATATCCTGAGACTCATTACAGCTCGAAGAGAGACTGAAAAATAGGAACCAAAATTCTCATAACTGGCTTAGATCCAAGTAACCAGAGTTTGGTCAGCAACAATAACAGGAGTGTATTGAATATTGGGTATGAAACTTACAGGGTTTGCCTCAACAAATAAAACATGTAGAAATAGCCTGGCTGAAAGCAAGGGCTTCAATGATGATGATAGTGACAATAATTATGAGAATATTATTATATAATATATATTATATACATAATACATAATTACATAACTATACTACTAGTTATACAGTAATAATGTGGCTAAAATTTGCTGAGTGAGTACTATTAATCAGGCACTGTTTTAACCATTTGATAGGTATTAATTCATTTAAACCTCCCAACAATGCTGTTTTACAAATGAGGCAATAGGGTACAAAGAGGTTTAGGGAGTTACTCAAAATTGTGACTAGTGCAATCGAGGAGTTAAATTTTACATTTTACTTAATTTTAATTAGTTTAAATTTAAAAACAGATACTCAGGGCGCCTGGGTGGCTCAGTCAGTTAAGCGTCCGTCCGACTTCGGCTGAGGTCACAATCTCGCGGCTCATGGGTTCAAGCCCCACATCAGGCTCTGTGCTGACAGCTCAGAGCTTGGAGCCTGCTTCCAGAGCCTGGAACCTGCTTCAGATTCTGGGTCTCCCTCTCTCTGTCTGCCCTCCCCCATTGTGTTCTCTCTCTCTCTCAAAAATAAATAAACATTAAAAAAATTAAAAGAAAAACAGATACTAAATTCAGTTATTGGAAACTCTTAAATAAATTTGGCACAAGAGAGTATATGAATCTACTTCTTCAACCTAGGTTTTAAAAGTCTAAACTATATCAGGGCACCTGGGTGGCTCAGTCAATTAAGCGTCCAACTCCTGATTTCAGCTCAGGTCACGATCTCACGGGTTTGTAAATTTGAGCCCTGCATCAGGCTCTGCACTGTTGGGATTCTCTCTCTCTCCCTCTCCTTTTGCCTTTCCCCTGCCTATGTACTCTCTCTCTAAATAAATAAACTTAAAAAAAAAAGCCTAAAAATACATCAAGTATTTTTGATTAAGAACTTGGCATTCAAATTGAGATTGTCTATAAGTGTAAAATGCCCACTGGCTTTTGAAGGCTTGGACTATACAAAGCAAGCTGTGATGGTTCCTTAGTAATTTTTTATGTTGATTATATTCTGAAATGATAACATTTTGGGATATATTTGGTTAAACAAAATAAAATATTAAAATTAATTTCACCTGTTTCTATTTGCTTTTCTTAATGTGGCTATCGGAACATTTAAAATTACATATGTAGTAGCGAGTGTCTGGGTGGTTCAGTCAGTTAAGCATCTGACTTTGGCTCAGGTCATGATTGCACGGTTCATGAGTCTGAGCCACAAATCGGGCTCTGCGTTCTCAGCACAGATCCTGCTTCGGAGCCTCTGTCTCCCTTTCTCTCTGCCCCTGCCTCACTTGTGCTTTCTCTCTCAAAAATAAATAAATAAGCATTTTTAAAAGCTTACAGATGTGGCTTGCATTACATTTCTATTGGACAATGCTGATCTAGAAAACATCTGTCTCATCATTTTTTTTCTTTCCAGCACTCTCTGTCAACTTTCATGTACCTCTCACTATTTCTGAATCATTTTATTCACCTAAATATTCATGAATGGCTGGTAGTTTTTATCAAAACACTTTTGCAACTTGTTTAGTTGTGTTCTTATTTATGAAAATAATAAAATGAATAGAAATCTGACAATGGGTACGGTAGTATGCCAGTTCTTTTGGAGTGGGGATTTATAATAACATACAAACATCTTGTCTGAGCACACACACACACACACACACACACATACATAGTTTTGATTTTATAAATTAACCATCTGTAATTTTAACCTCAATATTTGAAATTCCTTAAGAATTTTTTTCCTATATTTTTAGTTTCTTGGGGAAGCTATTTTGATTTTGCCATTAATTGGAACAAACATCTTGAAGACGAAAATGTTAAGTTCATATTATATGAAGACTTGAAGAAGGTAAGATTTTGATTATTGACATTCCATAGCAAGATTTATTATAAAATATAACACAGAGAAGCTACTTTTAATGTCTGGTTGTGTGAACAAACATTGTATTCAATTAAAAAATAAATATTCCAGATTTGTGTTCTAGGGTTAGGAAAAAATACAATGCTTAGGGGCTTAGGCTGTCTATTTAACAGAAATAAAATAATGCTTAGCAACTTATTACTAAGAGTGGCTACTTTGTTTCCTTCTCAGATAGTCCAACTTAAGAATGGCAAAAATAATAAGTAGCTTTCAGTTGAGATTTAATTGGAGATGCATTCTGCTGTGAATCGATTTTTCCACATAATGTTATTTTTTAAATTGGTATTTATGAACATTTAGTGCTTCCCAGCATTGTTCTAGGCCCTTGTTCTAGGCCTGTTCATCAGTGGACAGACCAGACAAAATTCGCTGCCTTGGAGAAGCTTACCTTCTATCTGGAGAAGGCAGGGAGACAGAAAAATAATAATAAATACAATATTTTTTGTAATATGTGAGAAAAAATGGCATAGCTGATCAAGGAAAACTGGAAATGTCAGGGGTGGGGAATTGGGATGTTGGAAAAATCCCCGTAGAAAATAGGGTAGTTGGTGGAAACCTCATGGAATGGATGAAATTTAAGTGACAACCTAAAGAAGATGAGGGAGTAAGCCAAGTAGGTAACTGGAATAAGAACTTTCCAGGCATACAGAATCAACTGGAGCATAGGCCTTGAGGCAGGAGTGTTCCTGGTATGATTGAGTGATATGAAGGAGGTGAATGTGCTGGGTCAGTCGGGGTGAACCAGAAGAGATTAACCAATGAGAACAGAGGCAAGGCAGTAGGGTAGAGAGAAGTATGAGGAATAATGTGGCCAGCCATTGAAATTACTTTGGCTTTCACTCTGAGTGAAATGGAATCCATTATGGGATTCGAGCAGAAGAGGGATAGGAGTTGTGTTTTTAACAGGTGCATTCTGATTGGTATATGAGAATGTACTGTAGGGAAATCCATGAGGAGAGTACTATAGTAGTCCAGGTAAAGGAAGATGGTGGCTCCAACCAGAAGGGGCAGTGGAAGTAGTAAGTGGTTAAATTCTGAATATTTGTTAAAGAAGAGCTGTTAGGATTTGCTGCTGGATTGGACGGGAGAAAGAGCAGTGAGAGAAAAAAGAGAAGTCAAATAAAACTCCAATATCATTGGCCTGACCAACTGAGAAGACTGAATTGTCATCACTTGAGTAGGAAGTGCCAGCAGGTGAAGTGAGATTGTGGGAAAGATCAGGGGTTTGACTTTGGACTTATTTAGTCTGAGATGTTTATAGTCATCCAAATGAAGAGGTCAAGTGGGCAGTTGAGTATAAACGTCTTAAATGCAGACAGAATACTGGGCTGTATATATAAATTTGGCACATAGATGGCATTTGAGGCCATGAGATTACACACTTGCACGTATGTAAGTATATACATAGGGAAGAGAAGAAGACCAAGAACTGAGCCCTAGGGTCCCTTAGATAGACAGTTTGAGAAACAGGAGGAATCAGCAAAGGAGACGGAGGAGTGGCTAATGAGGCAGGAGAGAAGCCAGAGTCCTGGAATTCCAGTAGAGAAAGTATGTTAAAAAGAAGGGAGTATGCCAAATGCTTTCTAGGGGAATTGGTTATTAACACCAGTCTCCTCTGAAATTCTTATCAAAGGAAAGTATAATTGAATCCATCCCTTCTGTTTATAGAATGCATTTATGTAACATGAAAGAACATACTAATTTAGTCTTTTCTCCTTCTAGTCTAGAATAATGTTTCTGAAACTTGTGTTCCATGGATTGCCATGTTGCCCAGATGTAGTAATTCTTGCTTGGAGGTTGCCTACTCACACTGGTTTGAGGACTGCTCTCCTTTGGAACATTCACATTGCAAGTTGACATACTAAAGAGTGAGAGATTCTGTAGGATAAACAAAACAAAACAAACTTCTCTTTATTTAACCAAAAGGATTCCAAACTTATTTGACCTCAGCCCTTCACCCTCCTTTTTATTTCATAAAACATCTATGGCCACCTTGAAGCAAATTAGTACTTTGTAGAATACAGTTTAAGAAACTGTTCTAGAAAATTATGAATCTTCATTGATCAGGGATACTGTTGGGGGTTCATGATTTTCAAGGGTATTTAGACAAGATAAATTTCAAGAATCCTTCTAGTTTTTAGGATTCTAAAAATCAGACTTTCTGGATAGAATTAAACAATAGCTATAAATAGGATTCAGAAGAAAAGAGAATTGGAATGAGCATGTAAATATACATTAATTTCCTCAGCTCATCTAGACTGGTGCTTTTTAATAAAATGAGTATCATCTTAGATAAGACCTACTACTTAATGCTTGCTATCATTATTTGTATCCCGAGTAGTTCAGTAAGAGTCACACACTGAAACTACAAAGTAAAAACAATACAAATATTTTGTAGGGCTATCTCAAATATTGATACAGAAGTATCAAAGAATATCTAAAGAGAAGATCAAAAGATGAGTTAGAGAGATGGGTTTAAGAAATACATTCTAAGAAACCTGTCTTTGCTCGGGCACAATTCCCATAGAAAGACGTTTACCCTTAAAAATGTTGTTTTCAGAACCTGGCCGCTGGAATAAAACAAATTGCTGAGTTCTTTGGATTCTCTTTAACTGGGGAGCAGATCCAAACCATCTCAGCCCAGAGTACCTTCCAAGCAATGCAAGCAAAGTCCCAGGAAACACATGGTGCTGTTGGACCCTTTCTGTTCCGCAAAGGTAAAGTCGCATTGGGTTCTGGGACATCCATCAGTTTGCATGTGTAACAGGCAATCCAAATACTTTTATCTTAAGTTAAGATAGGATTTTGTTTTCTTTTTTTTTTTTTAATTTTTAATGTTTAATTTATTTCTAAGAGAGAGAGAGAGGCAGCATGAGCAGGGGAAGGTCAAAGAGAGAGGGAGACACAGAATCTGAAGCAGGCTCCAGACTCTGAGCTGTCAGCACAGAGCCCGATGCAGGGCTTGAACTCACAGAGTGCAAGATCATGACCTGAGCCAAAGTCGGACGCTTAACCTACTGAGCCACCCAGGCGCCCCAAGACAGGGTTTTCTTTTTCTCCTTCAACAAATTTGGACACAGTGAGTTCAGAAGTAGACTGAGTCCCACTAAGTAGTATACTTCCACTGAGTACTACTTCCAGAGAAGTAGACTGAGTTCCACAATATCTACAGTATCCTTTAGAGTACTAAGTTCCTTCTGCCTTTTTGCTTGCCAATTTGTGATGGCAAGACAGCACCCAGGGCTCCACCATTACATTAAAATTAAAGGATTATATATATTTAAAATAAACAGGGAATAGCAAGCTGAGATGGAATCATATATTAGCTGAGTGGGGCCCCTTTAAAGGACTTTGTGGGAAGCTCATCAATGACTTCTTTATACCTCATTCGCCACCTTTTACTGCCCTGTTGGTTGAGAACTGTGATTTTTTTTAAGGCAATCTAATTTCTTATGGAAATTAATGATAATATAGCTTAAGTATTACCAGGTTTTTAACATTATTTTTATATATTGAAAGTATAACATGACTTAAAGGAAGCACTATTTATCTGCATAAATTTTATAGCAAAAAATATATGAATTCCTGAATTTTATAAACGTGGGCACCAAATCCCAAGGAAATTAATTTGTTAATTGCCACAAAGCTAATGATCGATGGAGTCAGTATTTGAATGTAGGTTTACTTGATTCTATTCCACTTTATCAAATGAAGACCCATTTAAAATACCTAATGTGAATGAAACATTGAATGTAAATCTGGTCTAGGTTTGATCCCTGACTTTACCCCTGATTTTATGCCTTGTTTGATTAGCTTTAAAGGAGGAAACAAAACAAGAACTTGTCTGTACATTGTTTTTTAATGTTTATTTTTGAGAGAGAGAAACAGACAGAGCATGAGTGGGGAGAGGGGCAGATAAAGAGGGAGACACAAAATCAGAGCTGACTCCAGGCTCTGAGCTGTCAGCACAGAGCCCAACATGGGGCTCAAACTCCCAAACTGCAAGATCATGACCTGAAACAAAGTCAGATGCTTAACCAACTGAGCCACTCATGCTAAATTAAACAAGCACTATTCAGAACAGAAAAATTCTAAAATAAAGAAATAACTTAAAAATTTTACAATATTCTTTGCAAAAAAATTCAGAAAGCACAGGAAAATGTGCAAAAGCATTAAAACTTATCCACATTTCTCCCATCAGAGGCAAGTTTCACTTTTTGGCATATTTCTTCCAGCCTCATTCTGGGATGTTTTATATAGTGGATGACATTTGTAAACAGCTTTGTGTTTTATTCCCTTCATACATCTAAGCATTTCCTTGCCATTAAACTCTCTTTATAAACATACATTTCAATGGCTATGCACCAAAGAACTTGCAACTTCAACCCAAATCACCAAAAGATTCTAAAGAAACAAGTAACTTCCTTTATTTTTAAAAAGAATAAGAAAAACATATCCTAGTCTCAGGCAAAGTAATAACTTTTTGCAAAATTATCAGTATCTGAGGTCTTAACCAAAACTTGCTGTAAAATGATAAAGTCTCAAGGGGTAAAGTATTTAAAAGACTTTACAGAGAGAAAAAAAAAAAAAAGACTCTCAAAAAGTGGAATTTTAGATCCCAAGTGTTGAGACAGGGGCGGGGCTAGGAGATGACTGAGGTCAACAGTCCCTTCCGTGATATAAAGAAAGCGCGTCACCTACCCTGCCACCGATGGGGAAGCCCCAAAGGATACCATTAACTTTACAAGAGGAATTACATTCATTTTTAAGACTGTTTAATTTTCTTCATGTCTCCACGTCACATTTCAAAGTGGAATGCTGCACTGACAAAACAGTAAAATCAAGAATGGGGGATGGGTAAAATGGGTGAAGGGAAGCCGGAAGTACGGGCTTCCAGTTGAGTGATGAACAGGTCATGGGACTAAAAGGCACAGCACAGGGCACACGTGGTATTGTAAGCGGCATTCTGTGGTCATAGACAGTAGCTGAATTTGTGGTGAGCACAGCATACTGTGTATGTTGAACCACAGGGTGACATGCCTGAAACTAATGTAACACTGTGTGCCAACCACACTCAAATAAAAATAAAAATAAAATGAAATAAAATAGCTTAAAAGAAAAAACCTAGGAAGAAATAATTTTTTAATTAAAAAATTTTTTTAATGTTTTATTTATTTCTGAGAGAGAGAGAGAGACAGCATGAGCAGGGGAGGGTCAGAGAGAGAGGGAGACACAGAATCTGAAGCAGGCTCCAGGCTCTGAGCTGTCAGCACAGAGTCCAACATGGGCTTGAACCCACGAACCATGAGACCATGACCTGAGCTGAAGTCGGAGGCATAACCGACTGAGCCACCCAGGCATCCTCAGGAAGAAATATTCTAACAGGTGTCCGGGTCTGTTGTCTTTTTGTGTGTGTTGTAGGTGAAGTTGGTGATTGGAAAAATTTGTTCAGTGAAACTCAGAACCAGGAAATGGATGAAAAATTCAAAGAGTGCTTAGCAGGCACTTACCTGGGAGCAAAGTTGAAGTATGAATCCTATTGCCATGCTTGATTCTGGCCAGTTCGGCAGGCGTGGGTATTTTCTTTTCCTGAATAATAATTAAAGAATGAAATAAGAAATTGATTAAATAATACACTAATGATAATTAAATAACATTTAGGTATATGTAATATGAATTTAATAATAATGATAACACTTGAAGTTTTTGAGCACGGAGTTGTTTGTTCACTTTAAAAAAAATTTTTTTTAATGTTCATGATTTATTTTTGAGACACACACACACACACACACACAAAGCACAAGTAGGGGAGAGGCAGAGAAAGAGGGAGACACAGAGTCTGAAGCAGGCTCCAGGCTCTGAGTTGTCAGCACAGAACCCGACGCGGGGCTCAAACCCACAAACGCTGAGATCATGACCTGAGCCAAAGTCGGATGCTTAACCAAATGAGCCACCCAGGTGCTCCATTGGGTTTTTGAAGAAAGACCATTTAGCTGTCCAAAAGGGATACTCTTGCTAATGTGGCATGCTGGGGCTGGAACTTCTTTCATGCTCTGGGTTCATATAAGAGCACAAGCAGATACTATCAGAGACACACCTCAATCTGTGTCTGAGTGGAGTGTAGATCAGACAAGCCCCCCAATGATGCTCAATTTTTTGTCCTCCCAGAATGATTCTTCTGTCCCTCACTACAAACCAAAGCCCTTGTGGTTATCTCAGACTTACTGTTGGGGGAAATTTAATTCCAATTCTGCACTGAATTAAGATGACTAAATCCTATCCTCATATAATTCAAGGAAAATGCATTCATTGCTCCTGCACTCTGTGTATGTTCCTGCAGTAGGTCCTACGGAGGCCTCAGTCTCAAGGGGCATTATATGTCTATTTAACACAACCTTTACTTCAAAGCTAAATATTAGAGATTGTCTTATTCTGGCATTAAGGCTTTTTGACCACAGAACCCCAGGTAGTCATGTGGAACTTACAAGAGAAGGTAAAGAATGTTTTGGACAAACTCTCTCAACATTCCCTAATCTTTACACCATAGCTGGTCACAGTTAAGAATGGTTCATAGAAAAGTTCGATAAAATTGCTTTGAGTGGGGTGCCTGGGTAGCTCAGTCGGTTAGGCGTCCAACTTTAGCTCAGGTCATGATCTCACGGTCTGTGGGTTCGAGCCCTGCATCAGGCTCTGTGCTGACAGCTCGGAGCCTGGAGTCTGTTTTAAGATTCTGTGTCTCCCTCTCTCTCTGACCCTCCCCCACTTGCATTCTGTCTCTCTTTCTCCCTCTCTCTCTGACCCTCCCCCACTTGCATGCTGTCTCTCTTTCTCCCTCTCTCTCTCTCTCTCAAAAATAAATAAACATTAAAAAGATTTCTAAAAAGTTGCTTGGAAAGAGACTGCAGGACTATTTCTGGTAGTATGGTAGATTCATAACCTGAAAACCCTTGGTCCCTCAGAACACGAAGAAAGTCTGGATAAAAATTCTTTTAGTTGCATTGCTCAGCCCCCAGTAGAGTAAGTGGACTCACCAGGGACCAAAACCACAGAGGGAGCAGAGAACCAGACCAAGTAAGAATCAGAGATGACATTAAGCCACCATTTGCTGAGAGATTTGTCAGCAACAAAGAAGCTTGGGCTTTAATGCCCAGGCTCCTGTGATTGGGGCAGGAGTAGACAATTAGAACAAAATAGAGCTGTTGAACTGACCCATATAGGACAGGGCTGCCATTGCACATGCTAGGAAGAAGTTACACTCTTCCATATTTGCTACAAATACAACTGGCTATGATACAGCTGATGTAAAATTTGATTCTTATATTCTATTGCTCACAAAAATGAATTTCTTGCAAATTAAACACCCTTATGCTTAAAAAAGATTTTAAAGCTTTAGATTTTTAGAAGCAAATACAAGATAATATTTTTATAACTAGAGTGAGATTTGTTAAAGAACAAACAGAAAGCACAAAGAGGAAACAGTTTATGTTTTTGGCTACATTAAAATCTAAACATCTTTGTGGGACACCTGGCTGCCTCAGTCCTGACTCTTGAACTTGGGAGTTGTGAATTCTAGCCCTAGGTTGGATGTAGCTTACAAAAAAAATCTTAAAAGGCAAAACTGTGTTATTAAGGAAGTGAAACTAAAAAATGTAAAATGGCAGGGCAGAGACTTGAAGAAGTTACTAAATAAAAGGCTACTATTTAGAGTATATAAAGAACAACCGAGAGGTACCTGGTGGCTCAGTCAGTTAAGTGTCTGACTACAGCTCAGGTCACCATCTCATGGGTTGTGAATTTGAGCCCACATCAGGCTCTCTGCTGTCAACACAGAGCCTGCTTCGATTCGTCTGTCCTCCTCTCTCTCTGGCCCTTCTCCGCTCATTCTCTCTCTTTCTCACAAAATAAATAAATAAACTTAAAAAAAAACCTTAAGGGGGTGCCTCGGTGGCTCAAGCATTGAACTTCGGCTCAGGTCATGATCTCACAGTTCGTGGGTTCATGCTCTGTGCTGACAGCTCAGAGCCTGGAACCTGCTTCAGATTCTGTGTCTCCCTCTCTCTCTCTGCCCCTCCCTTGCTCACACACTCTCTCTCTCAAAAATAAACATTAAAAAGTTTTTAAAAAACAACTTAAAAAATAAAGATCAACTGAATGTCTGCCTCCTCTCCTACAAACACTCTTATCTTTTTGAAACTCATTTCTATATAAACAATTCAGGACACAGTGTCATTTTTGGCTGTCATCGTGTATCCGGTACAATGCTGCACATTGTAGGCACTCAATAAATATGTACTGAATAAATTAATGAATGAAGCGACTTTCTTTTTAAACCAGAAGTGCTATTTAGAATATTAAATCATTCACGATGCTTTTGATGTAATAAACAGAAAACCCAACACATATTGGTTTATAGTAGAAAGAAGAGGAGGGGAGAACTCTTATAACTGATTGGTCTAGGATGGGTCTGGTTCAGGTGAGGCTTGATCCAGAGCTCAAATGAGGACCTGATTCTTTTTTTTTTTTTTTTAACAAATAGTTTATTGTCAAATTGGTTTCCATATAACACCCAGTGCTCATCCCCACAAGTGCATGAGGACCTGATTCTTAACCTTCACTTCTGAACTCTACTCAGTGTGGGCTCCACTTTGGGGGGAGATTTCTCTTTTTGCAGTATTGGAAATAGAAACCACCGTAAGCATGTTAAGCATAAGGACTCAGTGGGAAATGAATGCATATATGTCGGAAAGGTTGGCAGACGAAACCAGGAGACTTCCACTGTACCTGCCATCCAGAACTCAGGACTCTGTCACTGCTACTCCTTCCACCACGGCTGCCACCACGGCTGCCCCATACCCTTAGAGAACTGACAAGGGCACCTGGAGTCATGAGCACAGAAGTTTGCTCATCAGCTCATTCTGTCACACGAGGATGGCCTTATACTCCCTTCCGTCTTCCAAATCTTGCACCGCCACTCATCAGTCATTAGCAGAACTCATGAATTTTAACTCCGTAAAAATCTGGACAATGTGATTTTAACCTTCCATACTTTATAATCTGGGAGACAGGGAGACATAGAAAGGAGCGAGATTGGAAGCTAAATAACAATGAACAATATTGTGCAGTCCACTGCTTGCACTAATAATCTTTCAAGCAGACAACAGAACTATGCTCCCACCTAATGCACCTGTTCTCTTCTTCAAATGATAACATGTGAATCCCCTAGTCTTTATACCCATGGCTATGTGATGCTCCTCCCTCTTCGTTTTTAGTCACAAATTCTACCATCAGACACTCTAACCAGGAGACTATCATAAAATTAACCACCAGCAGCAAATCTCATAGAAAAGGAAAGGGAAAAGCCCTTAAAAGAAGTTTATTAATACAAAATCAAAGCAAGGAAGAAAAATGCATGGTTCCTATGGTCCTTTCTTCTGCAACAGGTCATGAGGCCGTAGTTGGTGTTTATTACTTCCTTATTCATTATTCTCTTTGCCCTCAGAAATCTTCCCAGCCAGTAGGGTGACATAGACCTTTAATCCTGAAGGATCTGAGCCCTAGAGAGTCCTGTGTGGTTGAACAGCTGTAGATGTCCATGAACATGTATCACTGAACAAGGAGTTACTAGAAGGAACTCTAGAGGAACTCCTGAGTTGAAGACGTGCTTGTACCTGACTCCGTTGTGTGGCTACATCCCCATTTCGCCTTGGAAATACCATTAGTCAGCTCAGCCAGGTCGGCAACTTCCTTATTTCCTTGATAGCCTGATGGAATCATGAACCTGAAATGTCCAGACGCTGATTCAAATTCTTATTCAAGGATCTATGTACCGCCTACCAGAAACACAGCCCAATGTCATAGGAACAGGAAGTGCTATTTTGCAAGAGCATAACTAGGTTTAATTGCGGGACACAACCCTCTCACTTCTACTGTTCATGTGTACTGACCATAAAAGAAACAGCAATCTGATTTCGAACATACACTGCCCATGAAGGACAGTACCCTCAGCTTGCTAAGTGTTGTCTCCTGCTTGGGGCTGTACCCGAGTCCTCAATACTTCATCTTACTGCTCTGTACAGCCAGCTGCAGTGAGGTTCATAATAAAACTATTGAGTTCTATGGTAGTCAGTAGACTGTCTCATTTCTTTTTCTGTCAAATGGGTTTCTTAGCAAGACATACCATGATGGTGAGCAAAGTATACAGAATATCCAATGATGATGATGCTGGCAGAAGCACTGCAGGAAGGAAATGCAAATCTGTACCTGAAATAAATGTTTACTCCCCACATGGCAAATCCCTGTGCACTTCAGATGGAAGGGCTCCTGTGTAACCTGTCTGCCACCAAGTGGCTGGCTGGTCTACCTTGGAGTATGGTACCCTACAGTGGGGCTCAGAGTTGGTCCCTGATGTGAAAACGCTGGGTGCTCGGCGGCCAAATCAGCCTTGATGAGAATTTCGTGTTGACAAACTCACACATGCTATACCCTCCTATCCCTATTCATTGTGAACAATCACCTTCCATGCTGGGGAAAAGACTGACTGACATCTACAGAAGTCTTCCTGCCCACCTGCTTCTCAAAAGCTTCCTCAGGAGTAAATGCCTTTGATGAACATTCACTATATGCTCACACTCAGCATCCAAGTGGTTCACCCACATCATGTTCCTCAGACCGCTTATCACCAACCTTCTGGTCCCGTTCCTTCCAAATCTCTGAATATCCAGCCAACCTGCAAGACACTGGGTTTGTCCAAGCCACCGGCTTTCTCTCTTTCCAAGTTGACAATGAAATGTATTGCTCAATCCTCTGCTGACTGGGAGGATTTCCTTTCTCCCAATATCCTTTAGGGCTACCTTCCAGAGAGGCTATTTTAATACATCAATCCACTTCTGATTAATGCCAGTGTACTGTGCTTCATTCGATGTTTTCTTTCTCAATCATCGGGTCACAGGGAACTCCCCGTGAGCTCCGTGCTGTGGGTTGACAGAGAAGGGGTGAGTGCCATGGGGTCTTAGATATCTGCCATAATCCCCATTGAAATTAGGGAACTTTTCCAATGGCAGCACCTCCCAGTGACATTCCCTAAACCTAGGTGGTCAGGTATTACAGAGCTTTTCAAGGATACATGATCCTAACTCCACTATTTTCCTCGATGCCTGAGGAAGAAGGGGAGCATGGCTAGGGAATGGATGAATACCATCAATCGACTCCAATATTCCTGACTCTCTGAGCATTTTTGACTTATCTGTATTAGTTGGCACCACAATTTCATTTAACGGGGGCCCCCACTGAGCCCACGTTGCAGTAATATTTCTAACGAGCCATTTCCAGGTGCTGGATCCACTACGCTGAGTGCATAATCTGAATTACGTTCATTTTTAAATGCCACCTTTTGAATCATTTCCATGCATATTTCCTGGGTTTCTGCTGATAAAAATTAGTGGAATCTCGCAAATCTGTTGCTACATCAACGGTCTTCTGGGGATCAGACCTTGTCTGTCTCCTCTTGGGGCATGCTAGCTTCTGATTCCAGTTCTAGGAGTGAAAACTAGTGAACGTGAAAGGTAGGGATGGGGCATTTGGAGAATCAGCACCTCCTTACAAGGTGACTATCTTATAATCTTCAAACCAGGCTGTACCACTGTTATCAAACAAGGGCAGAGGATTGTTGAAGACTCAGCAGTGTTTGGGAGGGCAGTGGTACTTGGATTCACTCAAATCCACCCAAATTCCCAGGGCCTCATTCTTTCCCAATCAATGCCTTTGATGTTCACAGAAGAGACCTGGGGAGGCTGCCACATGACATTTGTAATTTTGCAAAATTCTGTTACCTGCAGCAGTACACTCTGCACCTAATTTCTGCAACACTAGCCCTGAGGCTACATGAAATAAGCGGTCCTTCTGGGCATTTATTAAAGCTTGTATCCTCTGACCATGCTTGAGCTCATCATTATCTTTCTTTAAACTCTCTTGGGCAGTTCAGGGCCTTCAGAAAGTCAGAAAACCTTTCACTTCTGCTGCTGCTGCTGCTGCTGCTGCTGCTGCTGTGCCAGACACCACACACCCACAAAACTGGTAAATGGTCTCATGCATATTCCTGCTATTTGTGGAGCTTTTCGTCATCTGGAAACACCACAGAAAGATGGCTCTGCCTCCTATCTATCTTTCAAACTTACCACCAGGACTTCACATTTGCAGAATTTGAATCATGCCCAGGACATGGGCTCTAAAGAAAATACAGTTTAACCATTGAAAATTTAGCCATCCAGTTAGCCACTGAAATTTTGAAGGGATGTAGAAGAGGAGTGGGCAGACTCCTAGAGCCAATGCCCAGTGTCAAATGTGTATCACAGGTCCATCTGGGGACCGCCTCACTCCCTCACTCTAGCTCAGATGTTCAGGGAACGGACTTCTGGTTCTAAATCTAGCTCCTGCTTACTTAACTTCTGTGTTACTGAACTTCTCTGTGCCTCAGACCTCAGTTTTTCTTATCTGTTAAATGGGTATGGTAATGGTACCTACTTTGCTGTATTGTAAGTCCGCAGCGCTCCTCAATCACTGTGTCAGTTTCTTATAAATCGTGGACTACTCGTAGGGGCTTTGGTAGTAAAACTCCAAAAGGTCCCACAGGGAGCAGGTGACTCCTAATTGCTGGACCTGCCGCCGGTGGTTAGTACAGCTCTAGCAAGTACCTGTTCAAGAATAGATGAATGGGTGGAAACTGCCTGAAGGAAGGCGAGGTATTCAGGTAAAGGTGAGGAGGCAGAAGGGAACGAGGTCGGAGTACTTTGGTGTTTACAGGCCTGACCCTGAGTTGACTCCTGACTTTGCCACTTACCAGCAGCCGGACTCTGGACGAGTTCATTTACCCAGCTTCTCCGATCCTGAAATGGAGCGGGTAATATCCACCCTGGCACGCCACGGGCGCTCGGAGATCTCCCCGTCCTCCCTGCGGACGCAGACACGCAGCTGGAAGCCAGAGGACCTGAAATGGGGGTGCTGCAGGAGGGTCCCAGCGCGCCCCGCGGGCACCGAGCGGCACGTGGGTGGCCGCGCGCGCCGCGCAGACTCGGCGGGAGACTCGAATTACCCGCGATTCCCGGAGTCGATGCGGGAGGGGCGGCGCGCGGCCATAGAAGGCGGAGCCCGCGGGGAAAAGGAAAGCGAGAGAGAGCCCCCCGCNATAGCTTACCATCTCATCAGAATTCCATAAATGGCACAAACAAGCCCCCTTGCCGTCTGCACTCCGACCGACCCATCGTGCAGGCCTCATTACTGTTCTTAGCATACAGCCAAGCATAGGCCTGCCTCTGTNGAGAATCCCAAGCAGGCCCTGGGGCTCCAACTCAGCAACGGTGGGATCATGACCTATGTATGAGATCATGGCCTGAGCTGAAGTTGGACTCCTAACCCACTCAGCCACCCAGGCGCTCCTGTTTTACCATGTGCTTCTTGCAATATTACTTATATCAGAGGAGCTTTCCCTGAATAGTGTATATTATTAAAACAACAAAACACCTTCCTTCTCTGGCAACACCCCTTATTCTGCTTCACTTTTCAACATAGAGTTTCCAGCCCATGACATTTTTTGTGGATTTGTCTGAGTTCCTCCGTTAGTAAGTTCACACAAATAGAGGGCTTTTTTTTAATTTTTTTAATGTTTGTTTATTTTTAAGAGAGAGAGACACAGAGTGTGAGCGGGGGAAGGGCAGGGAGAGAGAGGGAGACACAGAATCTGAAACAGGCTCCAGGCTCTAACCTGTAGGCACAGAGCCCGACATAGGGCTCGAATCCACAAACTGAGATCATTACCTGAGCCCAAGTTGGCTGCTTAACCGACTGAGCCACCCAGGCACCCCCACATGAATAGAGTTTTGTTCACTGGTACCACCCAGGCACCTAGTACATAATAGGTTCTCGTTAAACATCTGTTGATGAATGGTGATTTATAAACTCTCTTACTCTCTTTTGAATTACAGAATAACGAGACTTCCTATTGCCTGTGATTTCTAAAGACACTAAAAAGTGTCTTGTTGAAGGAGGGCTAAAAGAAAGACTCCGCTGTAACTTAGGAGTTTGGAATTTGGGCAGATTATGCTCTTCTTCATCTTGCTTCATTGACCCTGAGGATCCATAATCCTGGGCCTATAGTTTATTCATTTCATTAGTCAGATACTAGGTGATACATGTTGTGTGGCAAGCATTGCAGAGGCCCCCAAGGGGGCTGAGCCCACAAGCAGCTCACAGTCTGCCAGAAGGGACAGAGGCACAGTCAGAGTGACTTCCAGGTATGAGTAAGAGGGACACATAATACTCGTCAGTGATTTAGGTGGGGAATTCTTTGAGGAAGATGATAACATAGAATTAAAACAAGATTTATTTACAATAGTTGAAAAAGAAGCCTGCTGCTGCTTTTTTCCCAGTCTTGTAAGTACTTTTTCCAACATGTTAAGTCAGCACTTCCTTAGGCTGCACATATATTTCACTTAAACTCAAACTGGCTTGTCATTCTGATGATCGGCAATTACTTAAAGTTAAGAGTGCGGAGGATTTAGAGCATTTGATAGAACTTCCGCTCTCTTCCATAACTGCTGTTGTGAAGTCTGTGATCCCCTCCCAGTCTGACATGGGGTCTCATGGTTGTGACCAAAGTAAATGACACTATTCCTACGGTACATCTACAGATCCTTATCAAAAGCCTTTGGGCCAGATGTGTTCTGGTATTCAGAGGTTTTTGGATTTTAGGAAGGTAAGGCAGCACACATCCTGTCTATTATATAATGCTCTCAGCGGGACTTGGGGGGAGCACTCTCTAATAAAACAATTTCTGTAGTGAAATGTATAAGTGGACAACAACGTATCGTAAGGCTAGTTCGTGTCATTTCAGGTCTAGACGTGGGGCGGGGCCTACAAACCTATCAAAAACAAAACGAACAAATGGAAACAAAATAAACCTCAATTTTTAGTGCCTTTTGGCTTTTGGAATCGCAGACCAGGAGCACCATTGATGGAGGGTTAACAGTGTGGGGAGGGCTCTGCTGGATTCTTTTTGTCAGATTTATTCCCCACAACATTGAACTCAGTGCTTTTATTCCCGTCTTCAAGTCACACATGAAAGGTTCAGAGGGTGTGTAGCCCGGATCGGTGGGGCTCTAAAGCCTGTCTCTACGACATGAAGCAGTCATGTGACGGCTTTACCTTTGCTCCGACTCCAGGCATCTCGAGCCACCAGCATTGGTTACCTAAACCACTGCTTGATCTTCTTACTTCTGCACATGCTCTGCTTCCCTTTTCACACCATCCCTGCCCCCATACCCTGTTCTTTACATAGTATCAGAGTAATCACTTAAAACATAAACCCAATCACATCCACCCTCTACTTAGAGAACCACCGTAACTTCCTATTGCAATTGTAATAACATCCACCAGTTCCGACCATGAACTACAAGGTCTGTGTGGGAGGCGCTGGCCCCGTTTCCTTCTCTTTCCCCCTCATTCGGCGTGCAGCAGTCCCCTTGATATTTTTGTCATTCCCTTCAAAGGCCATGCTGATTCCTGAGATACTCCTCCCCCGGATCTTGATAATGATGGACTTTCTCATCATTCAGTCTTCATTTAAATATTGCCTCCTAAGAAAAGGTCTTTCCCGGCCACTGTGTCTAAAACCACCTCCCTCGTATCTCTGTCCCCGCCAACAGAAATCATCCTCTGCGCCGCACCCCTATTTAATTTCATTGTAGCACTTTCGGACATCTGATCATCATATCATCCACTCCTGTTATTTGTTTCTGTACATGGTCATTTTCTGTCTTCCCTCAGTGGGATGCAGGTAGGGTCATAACCTGCCATTTCACATCTGTATACTCACTGTCAGAACAGTGCCTGATACTTGATAAGCATTTATTAAATAAATGAAGAAAGGGTACACAGAAAACAGCAAATGAAGAAAAAGGAGAAGATGAGGGGGTTGAGAGTGTTTAATTTTGATGAGTCATTCTTTCATTTTCCTGTATACTATTCAACTGTTCAGCACTTACCATTGCCTACTGAATGTTGATGCCACGAAGATGAGTAAGACAAAGAATCTGTTTCCCAAAGAGCTCACTGGGCAATTAGCGGAGCTGGGCAAGGTGGAACTGCAGGGACTTGAAGGAATCCTAGCTGCCCCTCCAACATCAACGAAGACTTGTTGAGCCTCACAGATGAGTGGGAGGTGCCTGGTAGACAGAGGGTGCAGATACTGCATTCAAAGCAAAGAGAAAAGCATCTGACAAGTCATGCAGGTGGGGGAGGTCTGCAGATATTTTGGTATTCACTCATTGATTATTGAGTCGCTATTATAACACCCTTGTCCCTTCCCTCTTGTAGCTTTTGAACTCTTTTGGAGTACAGTTATATCAGCAATTGCAGTAAAAGGGACAGGAGCTGTGATAGAGTACTGAACCTGGACCTATTCTAGGGTGTCTGGGAAGGGACATTTGAGCTGAGATCTACAGGAAATAGGAGTTGACCAGGCAAAGGGAGTGGAAGGGGTAGAGTCAAGAACATTTCAGGAGACAGTGTGTTGGACATAGGAGTTAGGAGTCAGGAAAGAGGAGTAGAAGTATTCTTTTGCGGACCACTATTGTGTAGGTGAAATTTAAAGCCATAATTCTGGAGGCGGTCACCAGGGAAGTGAGGGTAAGTAGAGCAAAGAGAAGGGGCACCTGCGTGACTCGGTTGAGCATCAGACTTCAGTTCAGGTCATGATCTCAGGGTTCGTGGATTCGAGCCCCACGTTGGGCTCTGTGCTTACAGCTCAGAGCCTGGACTCTGTTTCGGATTCCATACCTCCCTCTCTCTCTACTCCTCCCCTGGTCTCTCTCTCTCTCTCTTTCTCTCTCAGAATAAATGTTCTCTGAGAACAATAAATTAAAAAAAACATTTAAAAAAGGTTTTAAAAAAAAGAGATCCAAGGACTGGACTCTGGGGTACTAGACTATTTATAAGAATGTCTGTTTAAGTCCTTTGCCTATTTTTTAAATTGGGTTGTCTTTTTGTTGTTGGGTTGTAAAGGTTCTTTATATATTCTGGATATTAGACCCTTATCAGTATGTGACTTATAGATATCCCATTCTGTAAATTCTTTTCATTTTCTTCATAGTGTCCCATGTTACACAAATGATTTTACTAAGAGTTTTATAGTTTGGGCTCCTATATTTAGATTTTTTAAGATTTTTCTTATGATTTAAGTCGTTGCTACTCTCTTGGTCCAATGACACCTATAAACTGGGGTCATAATTTACCCAGGTAAATTTACTTAAAATTGACTTTTCAAAGGGAAGATGTTTGAGATTTCATACAGAAATAGATTTCTATATTGCAAACTCTTTAATGATTTCATAAACTTCACTTTATATATGTACTCAAGATTTTTCTTCTCAGCATGAAGAATTATGATTCTACTCTTGTAGCCTTTTTACCTTCTCATCCAGGTGGATAAACCTGTACCTGACACTCACTAGAAACAGAACGTGGAGTAGAAGAGAAAGATCCCTTTCCTTTTTTGGCCAGTTGAGTTAAGAAAGTAGAAGGTTTTGGAGAAATTGCCTTGGTGTGCAGTTCATGAGAGCAAAAGAGTTTTTGTAAAAAAAAAAAAAAAAAAGAAGTCTGTATTTCTGTGGGGCTAAGATGAGGCTTTTTTACTTTATGAGAGAGAGAGAGAGACAAAGTGCAAGTGGGGGAGGGGCAGAGAGAGAAGAAGACACAGAATCTGAAGCAGGCTCCAGGCTCTGAGCTGTCAGCATAGAGCCCAGTGTGGGGCTTGAACTCACCAACTGTGAGATCATGACCTGAGCCAAAGTCGGATGCTTAACCGACTTAGCCACCCAGGCGCCCCAAGATGAGTCTTATAAAGAAAATTCTTTTTACCCTGTTTTGTCTCCTAAACTTGATTGTGAAAATCTTCTTTGTCACTTTTTTTAAACATCTCTTTGGTTCTAGGTTACTAGAAGAAATGGCCAATCATCGTCCACCAAGTTTTTTTATAGAAGAACTTAATGTATACTGCCAGAGGCACAACATGTTACTTAAGTATGAGGAACTGTCTAAGACAGGACCTCCACATGACTCAAGGTAAATTCCTTTTTTTCTTTTAAGATTTTATTTTTTAAGTAATCTCTACATCCAATGTGGGGCTCGAACTTACAACCTTGAGATCAAGAGTCGTGTGCTCTCCTAACTGAGCCAGCCAGGGCCCTCAACTTGCTGGGGTTTTTTAAAGGTATATGTCCATAAAATATGAACTGGGAAAATGGCAGTTTTGGCACAATTTTGAAGTCAGTGGTTTAACTATGGGGGCACCTGGGTGGCTCAGTCAGTTGAGCATCCAACTCTTGACTTCGGCTCAGCTCATGATCTCGCAGATTGTGAGTTCAAGCCCCATGTCAGGCTCTGCACTGGGATTCTCTCTCTCTTTTTCTTTCTCTGCCCCTCGCCTGCTCTCTCTCTCTGTCACTCTCAAAATAAATAAATAAACTTTTAAAAAAAGAAAAAGTTATAATTTAGCCTTAGAACAAAGATGATATGCTATTCGGTGTTTGGGGCTAACTGCTTAAATTCTATATTGAATGGGTTAAAACCTTCAGGGTAGTCACAGGAGGGAGTATAATTGGAACACTTGTTTTTAGATAATGTATGAATTTTGTAATATTTTATGAATATTATCTTTGTAATCAGGTTTACATTTCGAGTTATCATAGATGAGAAAGAATATCCAGAAGCTGAAGGCAAATCAAAGAAGGCAGCCAAAAATGCTGCAGCTAAATTGGCTCTTGAAATACTTAAAGAAAGCAAGGTGAGTAAATACCCTTTTTAACACTACTCTGTGAGAAAATACCCATACAGAGTATAGCCATTCACAAGTTCTTCTTTATAATTATTTTTTTTTTAATTTTTAAAAAGATGTTTTATTTATTTTTGAGAGAGAGAGACAGAGTGTGAGTGGAGGTGGGGCAGAGAGAGAGAGAGGGAGACACAGAATGTGAAGCAGGCTCCTGGCTCCCAGCTGTCAGCACAGAGCCCCACACGGGACTCCAGCCCACAAACCATGAGCTCATGACCTGAGCCAAAGTTGGACGCTTAACTGACTGAGCCACCCAGGTGCCCCATCTTTTATTTTTTGTTTATTTATTCATTTTGAGAGAGAGAGAGAGAGAGCACCAGTGGGGTAGGCGCTTAAGACGAAGGAGAGAGAGAATCCCAAGCAGGCTCCACGCTGTCAGCACAGAGCCCTACAAGGGGCTCAATCTCACAACCGAGAGATCACTACCTTAGCCGATACCAAGAGTCAGCCTCTTAACCAACTGAGCCACCCAGGTGCCCCTACAAGTTCTTTTACATTCGGAAGTTCAGTCTTTTTTTCCCCATCTCCATTTCTGTGAAGCCCTGAATGAGAGGTGCATCTAGGAAATAGTGGGCAAAGCTTGACTGGACCTATTCAGAATGCTGATGGCAGTGACAGCCTCTGAAATTGAATGAATGGGGAAAGGAAAGAGAGTGACATGAGCTGACAGGTCCTGGCCGGACCCCTCCAGCTGACTGAGGAGTGCAGTGGGAAAGGACAAAGAGATGGAGAGACTGTGAGGAGGCCGATGTATCAGGAGGACAGGAGATCAGGAGCCCTGAGCAAGAGCTTTGGTATCCCCAAAGAGGAGAACAGAGTAAAGAGTACAGAAAAAGCTATCCGAAGAGATTTTAGTAAAAAATGTTTCTGAAGTAAAGGAAGACCTAGATGCAGATTAAAACAACTCAGCAGATAATAGAAAAATACAGAGCCGCCAAGAACAAGATCGATCCATCTGTGGGAAAGCCCTGAGCTTTAGGCATGATGACAAAATCCTGCAAGCATCCAGGCAGAAAAAGGAAATTATTTATTAAATTTTTTTAAATTTTTATTTATTTATTTTTTATTTAAAAAATTTTAGTTTAATGTTTATTCATCTTTTTAGAGAGAGAGACAGATCACAAGCAGGAGAGGGCCAGAGAGAGACACACACACACAGAATCCGAAGCAGGCTCCAAGCTCTGAGTTGTCAGCACAGAGCCTGATGAGGGGCTCAAACCCACAAACCGTGAGATCATGACCTAAGCTGAAGTCGCTTAATCAACTGAGCCACCCAAGTGCCCCGAAAGGAAATTATTTAAGATGTAAAAATGAAAAGGTGCCTGGGTGGCTTAGTTGGTTAGCATCTGGCTTTGGCTTAGGTCATGATCTCACAGTTCATGAATTTGAGCCCCCCATCAAGCCCCGTGTTGTCAGCATAGAGCCTGCTTTGGATCCTCTGTCTTCCTCACTCTCTGTCCCTCCCCTGATTGTGCTCTCTCTCTCTCTCTCAAAAGTAAATAAATATTTTAAAAACATGTAAACATGAAAAAAAATATTACACTGTCCATGGCAACATTAAAAGCCAAGGGATAGTTGGGAAATGGCTGTAACGGGAGACAAAAGCTCATTTATATGTGGCACAAGAGAGGATCATCCTCACATCCTGAACATTTTGAAAACATTGACTTTCAAGATACTTTCCTGAAAAAGCTCACTGGATGATGTCACCCTGGTAACCCAAATTGGGAAAAGTAAATGAGGCAAAATTATAAACTAATGAATTGTTAATAAACCAGAAAATCAAATCAAGAAGTTAGAAAAATAACAATACAATACTTTCCCCCAAAGAAGCAGAAGAAAGAAAATAATAACAAGGTCAGAGATTAATGTACGAGAAAATAAAGCAAAAATAAAGACGGTCAATAAAACTGAAAGTTAGTTCTCTGGCGAGATTAATAAAACAGGAAAGCTTTGGACGAGCTTTGGTCAGATTAATAATTTTAAAAAGGTATATTCCATTTGTATAATGGCAGGAATGTGCTATTATATTCCTCTTTCTCACTAAGGAGTGATCCAGGATATGGCTTTACTTCAATATTGGTTGTCTTCGTTTTTGAGATTTACAGAGGGTACAGTGAGTGAGACAGTGTTATAGTATTACCCATGGATAAACAAGAACGTTAAGTACTTAGTTTTTCTTTAGGAAAATGGCGGCTCGTATAGTTAACACCTCTCCTTGTGGATTTTTTCTGGTAGAAAAAGATATATACTTAGACTTTTACTCAAGGTAGTAGAGTAGGGCAACACATAAAATCTCAGTTGTCTTTCTAATTATTCATTTAGTAATTTTATTAAACAAAATAGTTCAACTTTTGTTTTCATCTGTATTAAACACGATTTTTCTTTCTTTGTAGGTGGTTAGTTCTGTACCATTGCCAACAATGAATTCAGCAGAAGGATTCGGATCCACTGGGAATTTCATAGGCCGTATCAATAGGTTTGCCCAGAAGGAGCAACTACCTGTAAATTATGAACAGTGTGAATTGAAAGAACCTGGACCGGAAAGGTGAGACATAGTTCAGTTTTTCCTTCTGTTTCCTTGTATCTAAGCAATAGAATGGGCTTGTTTTCATGTCTCATTTTCCAGAAATATTTGCCTTTCTTTTTTGTATATTCTGCATGGAAGGTTTTATAGAACTCATACGGAATTGGACATCTTTGTAATTGAAATATTAAAATGCTTAATTGCTGAAGACTTGGGACCCATGTAACATAATAGATCAAATCTGGGGAATCATTTCTTTCTGAGGTATATCTGGATGGTTTAGACTGCAGGAGATCTATGAGAGTGTGAGGTGCCCCTGCTTGGAAGTGCGGGGATGTGGGGATGTCTCCATCCCAGAGGTCATGGCGGGAGTGAAAATGGCTGTGCCACACGTGTAAGCAAAAGGTCTGTCCTTCTATCATCATCAGATTAGAGAGCTGTTTGTACTACAAATTCAGCGAAATGGTGTCACCCTCTAGACAAATACCAGGTATTAAAAGAAACGGTTTTAGTCATAGACTATGAGGAGACCGGGATATTTGGAATATGATGGGAGGGACTGAGTAGAGCTTCAGAGTTGCCAAGACTTGGGAAGTGAGGATAAAGAGTAGATGAGAACTAGGAAAAGCAGAAAGCAAATGAGCCTAAAGGGGATTGTTTCTTGGCTACAGCCAACCAGGCAAATGAGAGAGAGAGAGAAATATCTGAATGGCAAATAACCCAAATAACCACTTTAGGATACCGTCCTCGGAATTCACTCAGCTATGTACTATTTTACTGTGATGCCTTTTAGGCCAGAACCAGGACAAGGAAAAGCAGGATAGTATTCATTGGCATGAAACAGTGAATTGCGTGGGTCAATCTCAATAAAGTACGAGGCTATTTTGTTTTTTCATTGCTCACCTGTTTGGTTCCTTTGGATTAAGCACTCTAACATTAGTTCCCTAGAAGAGAGAAGAAATCTAGTTAGAGGTGCCTGAGAGAATAAGAGCCGTAGAAACCCTCCAGTCATGCAACCTAATTCTGCCTTCAGGGCCCAACGGGAAGACTTGCCCTGGTTGGATGTATTTGCCTCTATGGCAAATAATACTGTAATATTTTGTAGCAATATATAGTAACTCTATGGTACTTACCATGTCCATTGATTTGCTACCTTAAATATAATTCTCATGTAATTGTCCAAGTGTCCTTGCCTAACCAATAAGAATATATAAGATATTCTTATATATAATATGAGGAGTGTGTGGACTTCAGCATGGGGGTTTTTTCTTCATACTGTGGAGATTTTCTTAGGTTTGGGGGCACAAGATGAGGGGGGCAGAAAGTGCTGAAGTTAGAACAAATCTGTGATTTCCCCATTCCCTACCAAACACTATAACCTTATTGTTTCTCCTATAGAAATCCTACTTTCTCTACTTAGGCTTTTTCTTTCCATTTGAGCATCTCTGAAGAATTTACCAGATATCTCTCTCTCTTGCTTCTCTACCTCCATGTCTTTTGACCTTTGAGGAATTAAAAAAAAATTTAAATATTTATTTATTTTTGAGAGGGAGCAAGAGCACAGGGGAAGTTCAGACAGAAAGGGAGACGAAAGATCTGAAGTGGGCTCTGCACTGACAGCGGAGAGGCTGATGTGGGGCTTGAACTCAGGAATGTGACCTGGGCTGAAGTCAGAAGCTTAACTGACTGAGCCACCCAGGTGCCCCGAGGAATTTTTTAAAAGTTTTTTTAAAAGTGTATTTATTTTGAGAAAGAAAGAGAACATGAGTGGGGGAAGGCCAGAGAGAGAGGGAGAGAGAGAGAATCCCAAACAGGCTCCACACTGTCAGTACAGAGTCTGATGCGGGGCTAAGACTCGCAAACTGTGAGATCATGACCTGAGCTGAAGTCAAGAGCTGGACGCTTAACCACCTGAGCCGCCCAGGTGCCCCAACCTGTAAGGCATTTCTAAAAATCGCCAGAGTCCCCTTTTCACCAAATCTTTCAATGAAGCAACAAAGAGAAGTTGCTTGGAAAATGCATCTTAATGAAGATTTATATTACACAAGCTACAAACTGTAAATCTACCTGTTACATTATATTAGGGTCTTCATTAATACACATTTGTTTCTAAATCATAAATTAGATTTACTGGTTTTTGCTATTTGGGTAAAATAGTCTCCATCATTTCTCCTAGGTTTCATTATAGATGCAGAGTTGGACAGAAAGAATATGGTATTGGTGTAGGTGCTACTAAACAAGAGGCTAAACAGTCAGCTGCTAAGATTGCATATGAGCAGATACTATCAGAAGAAGCCTCAATGGTATGTACTGCCTTTGGGTTTAACTTTGAAATTTTAAAATCCCCTTTGAAGAGTGAAAGTTTGATTTCCTCCTTGCCGATTTGGATGCCTTTTATTTCTTTGTGGTGTCCTTTTATTTCTTTGTGGTGTCTTATTGCTGAGGCTCAGGCTTCCAATACTACGTTAAATAACAGTGGCAAGAGTAGACATCCCTGTCATGCCCCTGACTTTAGGGGGAAAGCTCTCAGTTTTTCCCCATTGAGGATGATATTAGCGGTGGGTTTGAGGTATGATCCCTCTATCCCTACTTTCTTGAGGGTTTTTATCCAGAAAGGGTGCTGTATTTTGTCAGATGCTTTCTCTGCATCTATTGAGAGGATCATGTGGTTCTTGTCCTTTCTTTTATTGATGTGACGGATCACATTGATTGACTTGTGGATATTAAACCAGCCCTGAATCCCAGGTATTCATCCCACTTGGTCATGGTGAATAATTCTTTTAAGTTATTGTTGGATCCAGTTGGCTAATATCTTGTTGAGGATTTTTGCATCCATGTTCATCAGGGAAATCGGTCTGTAGTTCTCCTTTTCAGTGGGGTCTTTGTGGGGGTTTTGGAATTAAGGTAATGATGGCTTCAAAGAATGAGTTTGGAAGTTTTCTTTCCATTTCTATTTTTTGGAACAGCTTCAAAAGAATAGGTGTTAACTCTTCTTTAAATGTTTGGTAGAATTCCCCTGGAAAGGTTAGACTGTGTTCAGATGATGCCAAAACAGCCAGTCACACAGCAAAAGGATTCCTCCATTTTGTTTCACCAGTGAGCCATGGTGCCTTAGGGCCATGAGGGCATGAGGCCCCAGAGATCAAAGTTTTGTTGGCAATTCAGGGTTGTTGTTTTTTAGTATTTATTTATTTATTTATTTTTGGAGAGAGGGAGAACATGTGCCTGAGTGGGGGAAGGGCAGAGAGAGAGAAAGACAGAGAGACCGAGAGAGAGAATGAATCCCAAGCAGGATCTGCACTTGCCAGCACAGACTGATGCGGGGCTGGAACTCACAAACTGTGAGATCCTAACCTGACCCAAAATCAAGAGTCGCGCATCCACCTGACTGAGCCACCCCGGCACCCCACTCAGGGTTTTTTAAAAATCCAGATCAAGCATTCATAAATAAATGTGGTCATAAGCACACAGAGACTAAGTCAGTATGGAGAAATAGTTTGATTACCCTTAAAACTCCTAAGGGGTATTCTTTTTTTCAGGACGCTAACTCAGCATTAGATGGTTCTGTGATTACTTCGCCCGGTGACTCTGGAAGGAACTCTTTGGTGAGAAGCATATTGTAAGTATGGACAAACAACTGTGATATTTAGCAAATTAAGATTGCTGCGTGGAAGTGCACGTTTTTATGAAAATGTTTAATGTTTAAGGAGGATTTAGAGAAAGCAATTACTGATTTAAAAAATAGGCAGAATTCATAAACTAACAATTATTCCTCTTTCTTCTAGTGCTTCTGAATCATCACCTGAAAGTGATTTCTCAGAAAATTCACCAGGAGGAAGTTGTAACGGGGGCAATCTAAACAATGCTTCATCTCCTGTGGTATAGTATTAGCCTGTAGCTTCCTAACTAGTTTCCTTTGTATTTCCTCATTTAAAAATTACCTCCAGTACCCAACCGTAATTTTTCTATTATCTGATGCACTCTTATTTCATATTACTATGTGGCAGCATTCTGGCTTCCTCCTTTGTTAACTCTCATTTCCTCACATGCAAAATTCTTCCACTATTCACTCTCACATTCTCCCTACTCACCTTCTTATTTTCATATGTTCCTATGATCATGTTTCTCATCTATCGATTAGACAGTACTTAAAAGGTCCATTAATATAATTCTGCTCCTGTTTTATTTTTGAGAGACAGAGAGAGAGAGGATGGGAACTAGTGTAGGGGAGAGGGGCAGAGGGAGAGAGAGGAAATCTTAAGCAGGCTCCATGTTCAGCACGGAGCTTAACGCAGGGCTCCATCCCAAGACCCTGGGGTCATGATCTAAGCCGAAATTAAGAGTAGGATGTTCAACTGACTGAGCCACCAGGCACCCCAGTTCTGCTCCTGTTTTAAAAAATCAGAACTAACATTAAAAATCAGATAATTTTGGGGGTGCCTGGGTGGGTCAGTCAGCTAAGCGTCCAACTTCGGCTCAGGTCACGATCTCACAGTTCACCAGTTCAAGCCCTGTTTCGGGCTCTGTGCTGACAGCTCAGAGGCTGAAGCCTGCTTCAGATTTTGTGTCTCCCTCTCTCCCTGCCCTCCCCCACTCATGCTTTGTCTCTCTCTCTCAAAACATTTTTAAAAATCAGATAATTTTTGTGGTGACAATTAGTGTTATAAAAGTGTGCTATGTAGGGGCGCCTGGGTGGCTTAGTCGGTTAAGCATCCGACTTTCGCTTAGGTCATGATCTCGCGGTTCGTGGGTTCGAGCCCCGCGTCGGGCTCTGTGCTGACTGCCAGCTCAGAGCCTGGAGCCTCTTTCAGTCTGTGACTCCCTCTCTCTCTGACCCTCCCCTGCTCACGCTGTCTCTCTCTCTCTCTCTCCTAGAAATAAATAAAATATTAAAAAAAAAATTAAAAGTGTGCTATGTATAATGAGCAAAAACAAATCAGTAAGAAAAAGAAAAGTAACTCAGTAGAAAGATGTACAAAAGATCTGAACAAACAGGTCAGAGGAGAGATACCCAAATAGGCACCAAAAGATGAAAAGATGCTTTACTGCATAGTAATCAGGAAAATGCACATCAAAACACAGTTGGGTACCGTATTAAACCCATCACCGTGGCAAAATTTGAGTCTGGCAGTACCAAATATTGACACAGCTGTGTTCCAGTTATAACGTTATATGCTGCTGGTGGAGTACAAGTTGATACAACCATTGTGGAGAATTGTTCATTATTAATTGTTAATTTTTGCTAAAAATGAATATATCAGCCTTGCCATTTTTTAAAAGTTTAGATTTTTAAAAATTTTATTTATTTTTGAGAGAGAGAGAGAGAGAGAGAATGAGCAGGGGAGGGGCAGAGAGAAAGGGAGACAGAGGGTCCCCAGCGGGCTCTGCACTGTGAGCCCAGAGCCCAATGCGGGGCTCCAACCTATGAACTGCAAGATCACGTGAGCTGAAGTCAGACGCTTAACCAACTGAACCACCCAGGCAGCCCAGCATTGCCATTTTTAACTGATCAGATCAGAAACACCTGGAGAGTTACTTTAACCTAGGTCCCTGAGCTCCGTCTGTTCCACATTAGCACTGTGGATGCCTCTGCTGAGACTGATGAGATGACTGGCTGAGGCCCACCGGCCGGCGGGGGGAGGAGGGGTGGGGGTGGGGTCACCAGGAGGCCACGNCTACTTCTTTGTCCTTCCTGCCATACATATCTGGCTGCTGTGATAGATGAGAACACTGAGCTAGCCAACCCGAGAAGTAGGGATTGACGAAAGTATACAAGTTGATGAGGGTGTTAATCTAATGGACCAAAAAAAAAGTCACAGAACCATCTAGAAGTACAGCAGGAAGAAGAGCAAGATAACACAAGAAAATTGATCTAATCATCTAAAACTATTTTTCATTTTCTTTTATTATAGAATAATTTCAGAAGTAATGAAAGGAAGGTGAAAAGGTGAGTATCCTTATGTAGTGAAGGTATTTTGAAATGAAGTTTTATTTCAGCCTTCGTTTGTTAGTCTTATTTACTAGGTCTTTAGTATTTCTGGGGCACTATACACCCTTATTTGTGTGGAGTTTCAGAAGTAGAAAGCATGGTGAAGGATCACCAAAAGCTTGAAATCTACAAACAAATAATTGTAAATATGTAGAGAACTTTGAATGTATGTACATACTGCACTCTGGACATAAAGCCTGTGGGGGTGTCACTAAAGTCATTGGTCAAGGGCATTATTTTGTTCTTTTTTTTTAATTAAAAATTTTTTAATGTTTTATTTATTTCTGAGAGAGAGAGACAATGTGAACAGGGGAGGGTCAGAGAGAGAAGGAGACACAGAATCCAAAGCAAGCTCCAGGCTCTGAGCTGGATGTCAGCACAGAGCCTGATGCAGGGCTCGAACCCACGAACCGTGAGATCATGACCTGAGCCGAAGTCGGACGCTTAACCGAGTGAGCCACCCAGGCGCCCCTAAGGGCATTATTTTGGATGAGGCTGACAGACATGGGCTTGAGGAGGTGATCTCCAGTGAAGTGTGTTATTTTACAGATAGGCAGGCATGGTAGAGATGGCGTGATGACTTGGGTAAGAAAAGAAAAAGACTAAATGTTACATAAATGATGGTGGATTGGTTTCTTTTTTTTTTTTTTAATGTTTATTTATTTGGGGGAGAGAGAGAAATAGAATATGAGCGGAGGAGGGTCAGAGAGAAAGGGAGACACAGCATCCGAAGCAGGCTCCAGGCTCTGAGCTGTCAGCACACAGCCTGATGCGGAGCTCAAACTCACGGACTGTGAGATCATGACCTGACTCGAAGCTGGACACTTAACCTGTTGAGCCACCTAGGCACCCCAGGTGGATTGGTTTCTTTTCCTGAAGACAAAAATAAGGATGTAAATATAAGTCAGCCGTGAGGGCAAGGTGGCAGTAGGAGCCATTATGAGCCACCTATCTTCTGGACAGTAGGAGGTATGCCAAGGAAAGATGGCTCTTGATGTGGGTGTTTGGGTGGAGAGGTGCATGTGTGAGGCAATCTGGCCATCAGCCCTGGCTATCGTGACAGTGAGGAGGGTGAGGAGAGTTTATAAGATAGACCATATGGGAAGAGTGGGCAAGGTTTGAGGGAATATGGTTCCAGTAAGTGGATGAAGAAGAAGCAACAGAGGAAGAATTTTAAGGCTCTTCCTTGTGGATAAGACGTAGACAGGAATCAGGCATCATGGCGCAGAGGGTGTTAAGGAAGCTGAAGACCTGAGGGCTTAGAGGGAAGAGAGCAATTTGAAGAGGTTTAGTTTAGTTTTTTAAAAATGTTTTATTTATTTCCGAGAGGGGGGAGGGACAGCGTGAGCAGGGGAGGGTCAGCGAGAGAGGGAGACACAGAATCTGAAACAGGCTCCAGGCTCTGAGCTGTCAGCACAGAGCCTGATGTGAGGCTCGAACCCACAAACCGTGAGCTCATGACCTGAGCCGAAGTCGGATGCTTAACCGACTGAGCCACCCAGGTGCCCCTGAAGAGGGTTAGTTTTAAGTGGAGTTTGAACTTCCAAAAGCAGGTGTCACGGCCAGTAAGGCATCAAGTACAAAGGGTAAAATGACTGGAGTGACTGTGTAAGCAGATAGAATTCCTCTGGTTCTGAATCTAGAAGGAGGAAAGGGGAGGCTGGTGGCACCCCAGCCATAAATGTGTTCAGGCAAAGAAAATAAATCAATAAGGAATCAGAAAAGGAATGAAAAATCATTGGTGGACATAGAAGAACTGTTAAGTTTATTGTTTTATAAAGAAAAAGGAGGGGCGCCTGGGTGGCTCAGTCGGTTAAGCGTCTGACTTCGGTTCAGGTCATGATCTCACCGTTCATGGGTTCAAGCCCTACGTCAAGCTCCGTGCTGACAGCTCAGAGCCTGGAGCCTGTTTCAGATTCTGTGTCTCCCTCTCTCTCTGACCCTNGTTTTATATTCTTGTCTTAAATCTTAGAACTTTGGCACCTACCTTTAACTCTCCTGTGACAAAAGACAGCAAGTACTCCGTGGAAGTCAGGTAAGAGGGAATGCTGTGAAAAAGAATCTGTTTACAGATATGTTTGCTCCTTCGACAAAAGGTTCTTAAGGGACCGTTGTCCACTCGCCAGGGCAAATAATATTTCTACCAGAAGAGTTTAATTTTTTTAGTACAGTCAGACCCACAAAAGATCATTGTCTCCTGGAGAAGTGAAGTTTAGATGAATCCAGATGGAATGTGGTAAATGTAGATCTACCAGATCCTTAGGTGAATTTTTCTGACATCCGTGGAAGTTTTTAATATTGAAGGTGACTATATCTGTAAACCAGGGATTTTTTAGAAAAGACTCTTGCAGGAATCCGAATAGCTCCACCCGAATCTGTTTCCCACTTTCCAGCTCCTTCCAGGTTACACTTAGAAAAAAGGTTCCTCTTGTGGTAGATTGCGTGTCTGGGTTTGAATAAAGCATCTAAAACAAATGAAGCCTATTTGCAACAGGAGGACACTGAATACAAGTTTAAAAAAAAAAGAGTAAAGAATCAGCAAACATTTCATAAGTCCCTAATACATGCCTGGCGCAGTTTTGGGCATTGGATTCAGAGTGGGAACAGATAGAAACATCTTCCACCCTCTTAGAGTTTTGTGGGGAGAATAATTACATGAAAAATCTGTAATTACAATGTATGGTCTTAGAAGCAATGACATGGTAAGAAGTGGAAATAGGAACCTTGGGTTTAGCGTGAGGGGTGAGGCAAGGCTTCCCGTGCAGTCACTGGTGTGGGGGCCTAGAGGGTGAGTTAGAACAGGGAGGTGAGGGGGCCCTGTGGTTCTGCAGAAGAAGAGCATGTGGGAAGGTGAAGGCAGGAAAGGTACTGAGAGTTCAAGGGCAGAGGCCATGCGCGTGGAGCGCAGTGAACAAGGACGCGGTGCTATAAGACTGTCTCGCCTTATGGGGCCTCCTTCCAGCAGGAGACTCCTTATGCCGTCTAAGGGCTTGCTGGCTTTGGCTTAATGCAAAAGGAGGCTATTGGAGAATTGAGGCAATAGAGAAACTCAGTCATATTCCAGTTTTCCCACTGGTTGCTGTGTGGCTCATGAACTGGAGCAAAGGAGAGAGAGGAAGTGGAATGTCCAAGCTAGCACGGTTCTTCAGGGGGCTGATGGAAGGTCGGACTGGTGTGCAGCTGCTGGAGGTGAGGAAAAGTGAGCGCATATCAGGGACAGGTTTTGGAAGTAGAATTGGCAGGGCTTAATGATGGAATGCAGGACAGGAGAGAGAGGGGAACACCGGGTAGTTACAAACCTAGGCAGGCTCAGAGAACATGCTCATTTCTCTTATGACAGCTTGGTGATAGCTGTGGAACATAAGACTGCACTTCTTTCTGAAGTTTTATACTTGAGATAAAATTCTCTCTCATGGCTTTTGTACAGCCAGGAGTTGGATGTAATTAGCAGAGGTGGTCTGGGTGGTCTGGGAGCAGGAGCGGAAGAAGCTGTCCTTTGTGATTCAAGAGTCTCTGTGGAGTAGCCTCTTCTTATTTAGAAGGGGAGAGCCATGTTTCTTGTACTGTGCATTTTGCCAGTGACATTAAGGGAATGTGGAAGGGTTGGGTGACCATTGAACCTCAGAATAACCGTGCATTTATCTTTCAAGGTTTACCAACGATTTTACAGAAATAGAACTGATTGGCTCAGGTGGATATGGCCAAGTTTTCAAAGCAAAACACAAAATCGATGGGAAGACTTACGTTGTTAAACGTGTTAAATACGATAGCGAGTAAGTAGTAAATGTTTTCTTTCTTTGAATGAGAAGGTGTGTGAATCTGCACTATTCTTTTTTATGCATCTCTCTTCTTCATTAGCATATTATTTATTATGTCTAGTCTTCCTCAAAAATGTTACTTTATCATCAGGAGCTTGGCTTACTCTGAAATGATCTCACTAATTTACTATGGTCATTTCAGAAAAAAATTGGATATACCATTGATCATCCTTTTGAGCTTGTCTCAATGAAAACTGAAGTTATAGAATCATCTAGCTTACAGTGACCTTTGAGATTTTCTGGTCTTCTCTCCCTATTTGAAGGATTAGTAGACTGAGACCCAAAGATCAGAACTGATTTGTCAAAGGTAAATAGGTAACTGTTTGTCTATTACTGCATAATACACCACTCCAAAATGTAGTGGCTTAAAAATGATAGGTATTATTCTCCCTCATGGTCCTCTGAGTAGGTTGTGCCATCAGGGCCATCCTCACATGGGATCTCGCACGCATTTGCTGTCAGAAGTCATCTGAAAGCTTGACTAGGAATGGCTGTTTCATATGGCTAGCAGTTGATGCTGTCTGTGGGCTGGAAGTCCAGCTGTTAACCAGAGCACCTCTGCATGGTCTCTTTATGTCACCTGGCCTTCTCACAACCTAGTCGCCAGGTTCCAAGGAGGATCATCCCCAGTGCAAGTCATCCCAAGAGGGAACAGCAAAGGCTACTTTTGACCTAGTCTTGGAAGTTCCACATTATATCAGTTAAACAAAATCACTGAGGCCAGTTCAGACTCAGGGGGAGGTCAAATAGACTCTATCTCTTAATCTGAGGAGTGGACGTACATATGGAGAGGAAACAAATTGATGACCATCTTTGGACACTCCCTGCTATGGTAACACGGTGGAGAATTAGAACTTGTTGTCCGATTGCCAATCCACCCTGCTCCCACGATGACCTTGTGTTCCCTATGTTTGTTTCATGTATTATCTCCACCTGCTTACTCCCACCCTCTCCCCTTACTGGATAGAAGAACTCCTTCAAAAAAGAGAACATGTGGGACATAGGTACTAAATCACAAGCTCACCAGTCCACCAGACTTGCTTGTTGTTTTCTGACAGTTGTATTACTTGTAACTTGGTAGATCTCTCCCCCAAGGACTAGGCAAGGATATGGGAAAGGGGTTTAAGCTAAGGAAAATGATGGGAGCAAAGGAGAAGCAGGAATGGAGTCCTGGCCACTCCTCATCTCAGCCAGACACACCTACTTCCTGTCCCATGGACAATGCCTTGCCATGTCCACCTGGCATCAAAACAAGGCTTTTTTCCCCCTTACATTATTTTGCTTAACATGAGTGAAGTGCAGTTCTTTACATTCAGTAGCATTTTTCTTAATGGTACTATGTAATGATGATAAGAGTACAGTATCTTGGACATTTTTAGTAGCTATATAAATTGGTATAACACAGTTAAAAATATACTTTGAGGGGCACCTGGGTGGCTCAGTCGGTTAAGCATTGGACTTCAGCTCAGGTCACGATCTTGTGATTCATGAGTTCAAGCCCCAGTCAGGCTCTGTGCTGACAGCTCAGAGCCTGGAGCCTGCTTTGGATTCTGTGTCTCCTCCTCTCTCTGCCCTGTATCCCCCGCTTGGAATATTTATACACCTTGACCCATGGATTTCCTGTCTGGGAACCTATTCTAAGGATATTATCCAAATTTGGGAAAAGTTATAAAAGAAGATGTAAATCACTATGTCATTTGTAACAGTGAAAAATTAGAACAAACCAAATGTCCAGCAATGAAGAAATGATTAAGTATGGTTTTTTCTCTCCCCTGTTCAATGGCTAAGCTTATATAATGAAAATATTCACATGTGAGATGATATGATGCTGGAATTTGCTTCAGAATAATGCAGGGACGATGAGGAAGTGGGTGAGAGCATAGATGAAATGAGATTGGCCGGGAATTAATAAGTTTCATCTGGGTAAAGGCCAGATAGCAGTTCATGAAACCATTTGCTCTGCATTTTTATACTTTAGAAATCTTACATTAAAATGTTTATACATGATGGTTATACAAATTGTGTAACAAGGAAAATGGTAAAGATAACCTGTTATATGGAAAAGTAGGATAAAACTGTATACTATAATTACAAGTATATAAAAATATATAGGAAGAAAGACTATAAGAAACAATCCAAAATAATAGCTGATTGTGTTAGGACTGTTGATGGATGAGTACTTTTTTATCCTTTATTTTTATAAAGTTTATGTCATGTAGTTATAGAACTTTTCAAATTAAAACATGGAATTGTAAAATGTTTGCTTATCTTTTCTCCTTGAAATTTCAAATTTACTTCTTCCATGTAGCATAGAATTGTCTTAGCTCTTGACTCCAGATCACTCTAAAGCTCCCACACATCCAGTGAAGTCTTGCTTTCTCTGCATAGATTATCTCCTTTGTGTATTTCTGTTATACACTTAAAATCTTGAATTAGGTTCATCATGTTGCTTGGGTCACTCTTGCTGCCCTATTAGGGTTTGCTTATGAAATCCAAAGTGATTTCAACACAAGGCTAAGCAAAATATGATGTATGAATTCGCAACCCAAAATTGCATGCCTGGCATTTCGAAGATGACTACAAATGGCTTTTAAAATGTCTGATGCTTGAACTTAATTTAGTTACTGTCTTTTCTCACGTTGAGAGTGAAGATAGCCATGTTTTTTCTGTATGTTGGGTTTTTCCTTTTGAGTCTCTTGCTTCCATTCTAAAAACTCAGGGTGTGGGAACCACGGCAAGTGCTTCATAAGGGGGCGTAGGTAGTTGTCTTCTGTTACTCGACTTGTCATTCATATCATGATACTGACACTTTTATGTTCCCTGTGTCTTTAAAGCAGGAAGGCAGAGCGTGAAGTAAAAGCTTTGGCAGCCTTCAATCACCGAAATATTGTTCACTACTACAGTTGCTGGTTTGGCAGTGATTACTATACTGAGAACAGCATTAACACTTCAAGGTAACTAAAAAGAATTCTCATGGCCCTAATAGAATGGGAGAAACTGTTATTTACTAAGTGTGGGCCACAAGAAAAGGCCATTAATTATTACATTTAATAATCGCCAACCACAAATACCATTTGAGTCACTGTTACATTTCCATTCACCAGGTAAGGAAACAAGGAATAATCTTGTCCTTACTCCCATCCCTTGCTCCAAACTTGCTTTAAAAAATTGTTTTATTGTACTCAATTGTTTTCTTTTTTTAAATTTATGCCTTTTTTTTAGTTTATTATTTTTAGTAACCTATACACCCAACATGGGGCTCGAACTCACAACCCCAAGATTGAGAGTTGCATGCTTTTCTAATGGAACCAGCCAGGTGTCCCTGTCCTCAGCAGTTTTTAAAATCTCAGGTTTAGTTTTTTTGTCTCCATTGTTTCATGTGTAGCCTTGCTCACTTACCCCAACCTCAGGCCGGGCTGTACATGCCATCTTAGGAAGAAAGTTTGAACCCGTTACAGATGTTACATCTAGAAATCCCTCCTCAGTTACCAACACTTTTCTGACCCTCTCAGAGGCTCCTGATTGGTAGGGTGCAGTCAAATGGTCTCCTCTCCCTTTTAATATTGTAAGTTGGCTCCATGCCCAACGTGGGGCTTGAACTCATGACCCTGAGATCAAGAGTTACATGCTGTACCAACTGAGCCAGCCAGACACCCCAAGGAGTCTCTTGAATACAACCGCACCACTTATGGTGGAGTGGTGGGCATTGAAAATAATCTTGAGACCATGAGCTGTGATGGAGGTGCCCCACCTTGCATCATTCATGTTTTGTCTCAGGTAAGCCCCTGACAAAGGACGGCAGGGTTCTAAAGACCTGGCATCTGCCTCTGAAAGTCAGCCAGTGTTTCTTGAGGACTGTCCTCGCTGAAATCCTGAGGACATTGAGGGCCTGTTCATTCATCGACTCCCAACTCCAGCACCAGCTCTACCCCATGTGACTGAGAGCCTCATCATTAGTTTCAGGAGTTATTGACCGTCAGCATACAGACAGGACTTCTTCAGCTTTTAGGAAAGTTTTGGCTTGCTTTTCCTATTTTCTAACCAATATAAGGTCAAAGAAAATAAATTGATATTGAATCCAACTTAGTTTAGAAAGCAATATAAAAGCATGGTTAGCAACATGAGTCCTCACAAGTATATGTCATAGCAATTTTTGGCATTTCTCTTTGAGAACTGATCCTTACACTGTTTTCGATTTGTTTTTCCTGTATTTCTGTCTCATTAAACTACAGCCCCCATGACAGCAAGGGTAGTATCTAACTTGTTTTCTCATCTCTAGGTGACTGTTCTGTGCCTTTCACAAAACAGATGCTCAGTAGGTCGACAGTGAATTAAAATGTTCCAGAATTAACCTTATGTAGTAATGAAATTTGGGTTTCTTTGATTTCATTGTATTGGTGCTCCTATTCGTTTCTATTAGCAAAGGTGATCAAGCACCCTTACCATTTGAGAATGGGCAGGCTCATACTTTATAAATTACTTAACAAGTAAAGCTCTAGACATCTGGGAACTTACCAGTTAAATAAAAAATGATTTTTTATATTTTGATTCAAGTTTATTACATTTAGATGTTCATTTTTTAAGCTTATTTATTTATTCTGAGAAAGAGAGAACACGTGCATGTATGAATGTGAGCAAGGGGGAGGTGGAGAAAGAGAGAGAGAATCCTAAGCAGGCTCTATGCTGACAGCTCAGAGCCAGATGCTAGCTAGACCTCATGAACCGTGAGATCATGACCTGAGCAGAAATCAACACTCGATCCTTAACCGACTGAGCCACCCAGGTACCCTTCGATTTCTGCCTTGCAACATGTTTCGAGATTCTTAAGAAAATTTAAAACAGAAATGCTATTTTTTATAAATTTATTTTTATTGCTACGTATAACATACTGTGAATTTTATATCCAGACCAAAGACTAAGTGCCTTTTCATCCAAATGGAATTCTGTGATAAAGGGACATTGGAGCAATGGATTGACAGCAGAAGAGGCAAGACACCAGACAAATATTTGGCTTTGGAATTATATGAACAAATAACAGCCGGTGTGGATTATATACATCACAATGAGTTAATTCATAGAGACCTTAAGGTAAATGAAAATGTAGTTTGTTAGGAATTGATAAACATGACTTAGTAATTTTATTAAAAAAATTTTTTTAATGTTTATTTTTGAGAGAGAGAGAGAGAGAGACAGAGACAGAGACAGAGTGTGAGCAGGGGAGGGGCAGAGAGAGAGACACACAGAATCCAAAGCAGGCTGCAGGCTCCAAGCTGTCAGCACAGAGCCCGTCGCAGGGCTCGAACCCACCAAGCTTGAGATCATGACCGGAGCCGAAGTCAGACGCTCAACCGACTGAGCCACCCAGGTACCCCTGTGATGTAGTAATTTTAAAATGTATTTTCTGTAGTTTTAGAATTGATTGACAATCCTGAGGAAGTAATATCTCTGATCCTCTAAAGATAGAATGGATCTAGATCTTACCCCAAATACCACTCAGAGGATCCCCAGGACAAATCAATTTATTGAGACAATGAGCCCTATAGGAAGGAGTTCATACACTTCTGGTCCTATCTGGCTGCTCTTTATACTCTAGTTGCAAACACCTGTAGCTTTAGTAAACTACCTTTGTTTGCGAATAATTACTGTGGCTAGCACAGCCAAAGCGCTGCTGTCATTGCCTCTGCTGCTACTCAGGCTTATTTGAGAAGCAGAAGGGACTCTGATGACTGGTCTTGGGAACATGATTCTCCTAATTTCTCAGTCATTATTCTTTTTTCTTATTTAATGTTTATTTGTTTTTGAGAGAGCAGGAGAGCGTGAGCTCCCCTAAGTGAGCAAATGGGGGAGGGGCTGAGAGAGAGTGGGACAGAAGATCTGAAGCAGGCTCCATGCTGACAGCAGAGAGCCCAATATGGGACTTGAGATCATGACCTGAGATGAAGTTGGATGCTTAACCAACTTGGCCAACCCAGGCACCCCTATCCATTACTCTTGATGGCAATCATAGCTACTGGGTTCAGAGTCTAGAACTTTCTTGGCATTTGATTAGACACTCCTACTCCATGATTGGAAAATTGTAATCCAAAACTTGGGACACGTAGCATACCTTTGTATTCTTATTTTCTGCTGGCTTCCTAGCTTCTTTCATGGTCTAGATGAGCTGTTTTCCCATTTTACCTCCTCATCAAAATGAAAGAAGAGACACAACACCTTTTCACAGCCCCCCTCACTCTCTCTTTCCTGTAATTGGCCTACTTCCATCACAAACTGGCCCATACTGAATCCTATCACTGAAGCTTTGGTCATGTTCTTCTTGCATGGAACATTCTCCTGTTTGTCTTCTTTGATCTCAGTTTCTTAATGTAGCCTTTCCTGATCACTCTGGATCCAGCAGAAGCACCTTTTCTATATATCTTGGCTGTTTGCTCATCCCACTCATCTAAAATAGCCAGGAACAGGGGTGAAACAAAAGAGTTTCCTGAGTAAAAGAAGGACCCATATTTGTAGTTGTCAGGCCTACACAGGAATAATTGGCCCATGAAAGATGTTGTATCTTTGGTCTGCCCAGGAGCTGGATGCCCATGCCCTTTGTGTTGAAATCCACCTACGTCCATCTTTTCTTTAACATATGAAGATGCTCTTTGAAGTTGGAAAGTTATGAGAACTTTGTTCAAAGGAATACATTTTGAATGGCTATACCTTCACTTTGGAATAGGTGATATATATATAGTTAAGTGACAAATTAAGCACAATTATATACCTATAAAGTAACCTGCAAAACTGCAGAAGTTTGGGTATTAACTCCCAGGCTGCCGCTCTGGATGAATTCATGAAACTGACGGGTGCTCACTGGATGTTCCTTTCTCTAGCACATCTTTTGCCAGTTCTCGCCTGTACCCCATACTTCCTGTTGCCCTGTGTCACAGAGTGTTTTCTGGTGTCTGTTTGCAGACAATGTTTGCTCCCTGTCTGTAGTTGCTCAAAGATCTGACCTTAATACTCCTGAACCTTCTTTCTATCTTCTAACTTTTCTAGCTTCACTGCTATAGTCACTGCACACAATATCTTAGAACATTATTGATAAGAGACTCATTCTGAGAATCTCAAACTTAGAAGAGATCTTAAGGGTGTCGACTTCAATCCCCAACAGATCCTGGACTCGTATTTGCAACATTTCTGCCAAGTGGGTAGCCAGCCCCACCTTGAATACTCCCTGAGATGGGGACTCTCAAATGCCCATTCTTTGGGCCACACCATTAGTATATTAGGATATATTAAAGCAAATCTTTTGGTTGCTTCTACCCTCTAGTCCTGGATTCATCCCTTGGTACTGTACAGAGTAAATCCACCTCCCACTAAACATGTCTTCAGATATTTGAAGGCAGCTATGCTTGAAGCCTTCTCTGCGGACAGAGAAGTCCTTACTTCCTCAGCTGGCATTTTAAAGACCTGTGATATTAAATATCCTGCTTGGGGCTACCTGTGTAAGAGTAAATGTGATATAAGGAAATATAAAAATAGCCCTTGTTAAATATAATTTGAATATGTGTTAACAGTCTGTCAAATTGGTGCTTATAAAATAAATATTGGATTTTTTTCTTTTTTGTAGCCAAGTAACATATTTTTAGTAGATACAAAACAAGTAAAGATAGGAGACTTTGGACTTGTGACATCCCTGAAAAATTATGTAAAGCGAACAGCGAATACAGGAACTCTTCAATACATGAGCCCAGAACAGGTAAGGTCCCATTCCTTTCTGTCTATATAGTTTGTACTTCTTTTGTGTTTTTAATTAGAAAGATAACAGACACCTCTTATAAAATTAAAACTGCTCAGAAGGATTGAGAAGGAGAATGGAAAATTCCCTTTAACCCAACTTTCTGTTCCTACTCTTCTCATAGAGTCTGCTGTTTATCCTTTTAGATTATTTTCTATGGGTCATAAACATGTACAAACACACATAGGTATGTATATACAGAATTTTTACTTAAAAATATAAAGACATGTTTTTATAAGTGGCTGTAATGTTATTTTGTGGCTTAATATTTTTTCACTCCACAGGGTATCATAATTGTTCTGTATCAGTACAGACGGATCTGACACATCCATTTTATCAACTGTATTGTAGGCTGAAGTACAGCTATACCTTCATTGATTTAACTGTTTCTTTATTGATGAGTGTTTCTTTAGGCTGTTAACCAACTTTTTACATGTTTTCCTCCTTATCTTTGACTCTAAAAACATGTATTTCTTTTTCTTAAGTTTATTTATTTTGAGAGAGAGTGTACAAGCGAGCAGGGAGAGGGGCATAGAGAGAGGAAGGCTCCATGCCTCAGCGCAGAGCCGGACTTGGGGCTCAATCCCACAACCATGAGATCATGACCTGAGCCCAAATCAAGAGTCCATTGCCTAACCGACTGAGCCAACCAGGTGCCCCTAAAAATAAGTTACTCCATAATAGTCTGTGATAGGTTCCTTTAAGTGAAATTACTGAATAGGTTGACAAGTGCATTTCAAGTTTGGTAAGTACTGTGACATTGTCATTCAAGAAAAGTGATTCTATTATGCCATCCTCCCAAAATTAGGGAATGCTGCTTTCTCCTTCACACTCCCAATCAGAGTAGGGTACTACCAGACTGTGGTTTTGGCCACTGTGATGAATGAGGAGCATCTTGGTGTTTTAGTTTGCATTTTCAGATGTTTAGTAAGGTAGTCCATCTATATATGTATGTATGTACTTACAACTTTTTGGCAGATTTTCTATTCATATCCTTTCCTCATTTTTCTTAATTAGGTTATCTGTTCCTAATTTCTTTCTAAGGAATATTTACGTATTTTGGATATTGATTCTGTATCTGTTAACCATATTATAGAAATGTTCTCCTTGATGATTGTTTCTTGTTATTTCTTTAAGATGTAGCATAAAAGGTTTTAAGTTGTCATATTTATCAGTATTTTCTTTATGGCTGCTGGGTTCTCATTTTTATTTTGGAGGCTCTTTATCCCACAGATTATGAAAATGTTTTGTGTTTTTTGCTTTGCTTTACCCTAACTTGAATTACTTTTCGCATACATGTGAGGAAGAGATATGCCTTGATCTTCCTCATGTAGATATGCAGCTGCCCTATCCCTATATAGCATATAGTTCATGATTTAAGCTTTTATTTTTTATTTTTTTCCTTTAGTTTTTTATTGTTATTTTTATTTTTTTAATAGTTTATTGTCAAGTTGGTTTCCATATACTACCCAGTGCTCATCCCAAGTGCCCTCTTCCCCGCCCATTACCCTCCTTCCTCTCTCCCCCACCCCCAGCAGCCTTCAGTTTGTTCTCAGCATTAAAGAGTCTCTCATGGTTTGCCTTCCTTCCTCTCCTCAACTATTTTTCCCTTTCTTCTTCCCCATGGTCCTCCATTAAGTTCCTCCTAATCCACCTCTACGCGCAAACAAATGGTAGCTGTCCTTCTCTGCCTGACTTATTTAGCTCAGCATAATACCCTCAAGTTCCATCCATGTTGCTACACATGGTCAGATTTCATTCTTTCTCATTGCCATGTAGTATTCCATTGTATAGATAAACCGCATCTTCTTGATCCATTCATCAGTTGATGGACACTTAGGCTCTTTCCATGTTTTGGCTATTATTGAGAGTGCTGCTGTGAACATTGGGATACATGTGCCCCTATGCATCAGCACTCCTGTATCCCTTGGGTAAATTCCTAGCAGTGCTATTGCTGGGTCATAGGGGAGTTCTGTTGTTAATTTTTTGAGGAACCTCCACACTGTTTTCCAGAAGGGCTGCACCAGTTTACATTCCCACCAACAGTGTGGGAGGGTGCCCATTTCTCCACATCTTTGCCAGCATCTAGAGTCTCCTGATTTGTTCATTTTCGCCACTCTGACTGGCATGAGGTGATATCTCAGTGTGGGTTTGATTTGTATTGCCCTGATGATGAGGGATGTTTCATGTGTCTGTTGGCCACCTGGAATGTCCTCTTTGGAGAAGTGTCTGTTCATGTCTTGTGCCCATTTCTTCACTGGATTATTTGTTTTTTGGGTGTGGAGTTTGGTGAGTTCTATAAGCCTTTATTTGAAGGAAAATTCATAGAAACAAAAAGTATAACAAAAGTTACCAGGGCCTAAAGGAGGAAGAATGGCAAGTTGTTTAATGAGTGCAGTTTCTGTTTGGGATGATGAAGAAGTTTAGGAAATAGATACTGGTGAGGGTTGCATGACATTGTGAAGACACTTCACTGAACTGAACAAATAAAATGATTAAAATGATAAATTTTATGTATATTTTACCATGATAAAAAATGCTGCTTTTAATCAAAACAGTATGGTACTTGCACAAAAGTAGTCACATAGATCATTGGAATAGAATAGAAGATGCAGAAATGAACCAACAATTATATGGTCAAGTAATCTTTGACAAAGCAGAAAAGACTATCCAATGGGAAAAAGACAGTCTTCTTCAACAAAGGATGTTGGGAATACTGGATGGCAACACGCAAAAGAATGAATCTGGACCACTTTCTTACACCGTATACAAAAACAAATTAAAAATGAATGAAAGACCTAAATGTGAGATCTGAAACCATAAAAACCCTAGAGGAGAACATAGGCAGTAACCTCTTAGACACTGGCTGTAGCAACTTCTTTCTGGATATGTCTCCTGAGTCAAGGGAAACAAAAAGAAACTATAGGGACTTCATCAAAATAAAAAGCTTCTGCACACTAAAAGAAACAATCAACAAAACTAAAAGACTTCTCCTATAAAATGGGAGAAGATATTTGCAAATGACTTATCTGATAAAAGATTAGTTTCCAAAATAAAGAAAGAACTTATAAAAGTCAACACCCCCAAAACAAAATATCCAGTTTTAAAAATAGGCATAAGATATTTTTCCAAAGAAAACATACCGATAAGCAACAGAGACATGAAATGATGCTCAACATCACTTATCATCAGGGAAATGCAAATCAAAACTACAATGAGATAGCATCTTACACCTGCCAGAATGGCTGAAATCAACAAGAAACAACAACAGGTGTTGGGGCGCCTGGGTTAAGCATCCAACTTCAGCTCAGGTCATGATCTCACAGTTCATGGGTTCGAGCCTCACATCAGGCTCTGTGCTGACAGCTAGCTCAGAGCCTGGGTCCTGTTTCAGAGTCTGTGACTCCCTCTCTCTCTGACCCTCCCCTGCTCGTGCTGTCTCTCTCTCTCTCAGAAATAAATAAAAACATAAAAAATTTTTAAATAAAAACAAAAATAAAAGAAACAACAAGTGTTGGCAAGGACGTGTTGAAAGGAGAACCCTCATTCACTGTTGGTGGGAATGCAAACTGGTGCAGCCACTCTGGAAAACAGTATGGAAGTTCCTCAAGAAGTTAAAAGTAGAACTACCTTACAATCCAGCAATCACACTGCTAGGTATTAACCCAAAGAATACAAAACTACTAATTCAGAGGTATACGTGCACCCTGATGTTCATAGCAGCATTATCTACAACAGCCAAATTATGGAAGCAGCCCAAGTGTCCACTGACTGATGAATGGATAAAGAAGATGTGGTGTACACACACACACACACACACACACACACAATGGAACACTATTTAGCCATAAAAAGAATGAAATCTTGCTACTTGCAATACATGGATGGAGCTAGAAAGAATTATGCAAAGTGAAGTAAGTCAGTCAGAGAATGATAAATACCATATGATTTCACTCATATGTGGAACGTAAGAAACAAAATAAACAAGCAAAGGGAAAAAGAGAAAGGCAAACTAAGAAACAGACTCTTAACTATAGAGAACATACTGATGGCTACCAGAGGGGAGATGGCTAGGGGGATGGTCTACACAGGTGACAGAGACGAAGGAATGCACTTGTTGTAAAGAACACTGGGTGATGTATGAAGTATCGAATCACTACGTTGACACCTAAAACTAATATCACACTGTATGATAACTCACTGGAATCTAAATAAAAACTTAAATGCTATTTTATCATACATGAAATTCCCACACACTCATGGATCTCTTTCTGGACACTATTCTGTCCAAATGACTTATTTTTAGCTTTTCATCTTTAATATCAGTTTTTAGTTTCAGTTATTATAGCATTATAAGATAGGTTATTATAGCATTATAATATAGGACCTCCCATATTATTCTTCATTTTTAACATATTCTTAGTGTTCACATTTACTATTCCATTTGATTTTATAGTTCTAATGAACTATAGAATCAGCTTGTCATATTCCATCACTGGTGTGGAGATTTTGCCAGCAATTGCATTAAATTTAAGGATTCAACCAAAGAGAACTGACATTTTTATATATTTGAGACTTCTGTTCCAGGAAATCGGCAGGTTTCCTCCACTTACTCAAGTCCCCTGTCCGTCGGCTTTTGCTGGGCAATCCAGTGGTAGCCAGCGACTCCCCATCTCCTCATAGTGTTCAGAACAACCCAGGTTTATTTCTTGCGCGCATGATGTGTTTGCTGCAGTCTGGCTGTGGTTTTGTTTCACGTGTCTCCTTCATTCCAGACCCCAGGCTGCAGGAAGAACCCTATCTGGGTTACTGCTGTGCAAACAGCAGAAAGCAATGGCAGAACCTCTCAGTGACTTTTGCAGGCTCTGCCCGGTGGGGGCGGGGCGTGCATCACTAAATGTGGCCCAGCGTGAATTGCATGGCCCAACCCGAGGGAAGGAGACTGGCAAGTGTCATGCTTTCACTGGGACGCCAGGGCACCACTGGGAGCAATGATAAACCTACCTGAAGGCCACTTCCATATTCTTCAATGAAGTTTTTTTTTAATTTTTAAATGTTTTATTTATTTCTGAGAGACAGAGAGAGAGAGAGAAAGAGAGAGAGAGATTGAGAGATTGAGAGCGTGAGCACGGGAGGGTCAGAGAGATAGAGGGAGACACAGAATCTGAAACAGGCTCCAGACTCTGAGCTAGCTGTCAGCACAGAGCCCGACGCGGGGCTCTAACCCATGAACCATGAGATCATGACCTGAGCCGAAGTCGGACGCTGAACCGACTGAGCCACCCAGGCGTCCCTTCAATGAAGTTTTAAAATATTTTTTTCTTTATGAAGATCACTTATATTTTTAAAGCTTTTCCCTGAATACGTAGTGTTTTGCTGTTGAAATGGGACTCCTTGTATCTCATGGGTTCTTAATAAGGCTATTGAGTTTTAAAAGATATTCATTTACTTTTAATTGTAAAAAACACATCGCATGAAATTTGCCCTCTTAACCATTTTTAGGTGTACAGTTCAGTGGCATCAAGTCCATTCATGCTGTGCTACCAATTCCACCATCCATCTCCAGAACTCTTCATCTTGCAAAACAGAAACTCTGCACCCATGTAACAGCTCCCCATTCCCTCTCCCCCAGCCCTGGAAACCACCATCCTACTTTCTGTCTCTATGAATTTGACCACTCCAGAGACCTTGCATAAGTAGATCCATAGTATTTGTCCTTTTGTGACTAGCTTATTTCACTCAGTAGAATATCCTCCAGGTTCATCCATGCTGCAGCCTGTGTCAGGATTTCCTTCCTTTTTAAAGATTAACAACATAACCACTGTCTGGATATACCACATTTTGTTTATCTGTTCATCCATCAGCAGATATTTGGGTTGCCCCTACCTTTTGGCTATTGTGAAAACTGCTGTTGTAAACATGGTTGTACGGCTATCGATTTTGAATGTTTGTCTTATGTATAGTTTCATGACTCTAATAGTCTACATTTTTTGGTTGAGAGCTTATTGTCTAGTTTCATGTTTTTGATGTTTGAGAGTCTAGGGTGGAGAGGAAATCCACCTTTTCCCTTTGGGGACCATGTGGCATAAAAACATAATTTAATTTTTTTCTGGAATGGGAAGTTAGAAGACCATAGGTGGCTGATGGCTCCCCTTTAACTCCTGCACCCTGTATTGTTACCCTAACATATTTTTTAAAATATCATTCATCATTGTGCTCCTTATTTTCTTAGTGGTTTTTAAACTGCAAAACATTTTATTGAGAAATAATTTATATGCCATGAAGTGTATGTATTTTAAATGTACATTTTTCATTTTGACAAAGGCATATATACCTGGGAAACCCATAAACTTATGAAAATGTAGGACAGGGGCACCTGGTGGCTTAGTTGGTAAAGCGTCCGACTTCGGCTCAGGTCAATGATCTCATGGTTTGTGGGTTTCAGCCCCGTGTCATGCTCTGTTCTGACAGCTCAGAGCCTAGAGCCTGCTTCAGATTCTATGTCTCCCTCTCTCTCTGACCCTCCCCTGCTCACGCTGTCTCTCTCTCTCTCTCTCAAAAATAAATATAAGCATTAAAAAAATAAAGAAAGAAAATGTAGAACATCTCCCTCACCTGTGAAAATTCCCTCAGGCCCTTTCCAGTCCATCCCTTCTTCCAAGAGGCAGCTAGTACTATGATTTCTGTCACCACAGATTAGTTTTCCCTCTCTGGAGCTTCATATGAATGGAATCATACTTTATGTTTGGTTTTTTTTTTTTTTTTTGGTATTTGATTATTTCACTCAAAGTAATGTCTGCGGGAGAACCTCTAGTTGTTGTTTATACCAGCATATTATTCATTACTGAGTAGTATTCCATTGTCTGAATATACCACAGTGTGCTTACCCATTCTCCTCGGATGGGCATTTGAATTGCTTCCAGTTTCAGAATATTGTGAATACGTATTAACATTTGCATGCAAGTCAGTTACTGGGAACCATTTTACCTATTTCACCTCCCTCATCTTACTCAACACCACTGTCAAACTCTGAGGTTGAAATTTTTGTTATCCCCATTTTATGGTTGAGATTATTCCACCATGGATGGTTAATTTACATGGGTGATGCAGCCAATTAGTGACACATTTGAAACAGAGCAGTCAGACTCCATAGATTTTGCTAACAAACGCATTGTTACATGATATAAGATATTTTGGTCAAATAGCTTTTGTCGCTTCAGGAGACATGTGTGTTTATATCAGGCGAGCAACAAATATAAACATATTTTGGTCTCTTTAGATTTCTTTACAAGAATATGGAAAAGAAGTGGATATCTTTGCTTTGGGGCTAATTCTCGCGGAACTTCTTTACATATGTCCCACTGTTTCAGAAACATTACAGGTAAATAATCTCACAAAAAGAATTAAGCAACAAAAATTATCAGTAGTCATGTCCAAACTGCTGCTACAGTTAACTGCTCTTATTGTGAATATATTAGTGTTGACTGAAAAGGAAATATGGGTTTACTCTTTTCCACATTTGGGCAACCAAAGCTTTTTGTTTAAGACCAAAAACTTTGGTTTTCTTTTGAAGGTGTATATGTCTCCTAAAACTATAGCTGTTTCTTCTTATTTGAGTCAATCAGTAAAATTTTATTGATGGCCTGTCTTGCCTAAGACACTGCTCTAAGTGCTACAGGGTTATAAGTATGAATAAGCCTTATTCTCATGGAGCTTTTATTGTAGAAGGGAAGATAATACAAGAGAATGCTCTACATGTTTTTGGGAGAAGACATGAAGTCTTGGGGAAACAGGACAGAGATCTTTCTGGCTGTAGGGATTTAGTTTTCCAGGGGTATTTAAGTTGGGCTTTGAAGGATTTGTTGGCTTCTAATAGTCCAAAATAGAAGGAAGGTTATTCCAGCCTGCCTTGTGCAGAGTGTGGGACTTGTAGGCAGAATCGTTTTTACGGGAGTAATAAGTGACAAGGAAGGGATGGTAGGTACACTGGAGAGACCTGTTGGGACTAAATTAAGGGAAGATTATGGACTTTGGTATGGAGGCTGTGGGAGCTGCTAAAGGCGATAGGCAAATGGATATCTTGGTCTGAAGCTCAGTGAAAGGAACTTGCCTGGAGCCAACAGCCCTCTCTGGACATGAGGGATAATGAAAATACCTATCACGTAGGATTCCAAAAAGGACAAAGGGAAGAAATGCAGCTGATGTTCTTAACACTTCACCATGTTGATGTTAAGAATTGGAAAAGGGGGGCGGGGTGGGGGGGGACGGGGGAGGG
>NW_027530016.1:3973341-4068941 GCF_008692635.1 Crocuta crocuta
GGAGTCCATCTTGCTTCTTAGCCAAGTGAATGAATAATTCTCCTCCTGAGTGAATAATTTCCTAATGAATATATATATGTATTTTATTTTCAGATTTTTAAAGGGCTGAGGGACGGCAAGTTCCCAGATGTATTCGACAGCAGAGAAGTAAGCACTTGAAAATAATCAGAAATTTATTTATTTCAATGTTCTGTTTCTTAGTATTGACTCACTATCATTACAGAAAATTCTTCTGCAAAAATTACTGTCACCTGAACCCACGAAACGGCCTGATGCATCTGAAATACTGGAGACCTTGAAGGAGTGGAAGAATGTTGCAGAGAAGAAGAAACGAAGTACATGTTAGAGCGCTTCTAAAAAAAAAAAAGTATCCTGCTTTGGATATTCAATTTTTCTATAACTGCCTAAAATCTTCTAGGGACAGCTGTTGGGTATTTACCTTCTATTTTTATTTTGTCCTGAATTTTTCACTAAATTTTAGGAAGGTTTGAATCTTTTAAAAAATTTTTACTTCAAAAACATACATTTTCCTTTTCCGTAGCGTATCTCCTTATTATAAACATTGGAGGGTGTAATCAAAATTTTAAAATACTAGTGAATCAATTAATAATTGTTAAATGTCTGCTGTATCTAGGTCAAAAAATATGAGATCGCTCCCTGTTTTAAATAGCTAACAAGCTAGTCAGAGAAATATGGTACTCTTAAGAAGATAAGTGGCATACACTCACTTCGGAAAACAATTTGGTATAGTCCAGTAAAGTTGAAGGTGTACATACCCTCAAAGCCATCAATTTGGTTCCTACATGCTTGCCTACCAGAACGTTCATAGAAACCCTGTTCATAACAGCCCCAAAAACAAAAAACAATGTACATCACAAGAGGAATGGATAAATAAATTATATTTTTTCAGACACTATAATATTATATAGTAGTGGAAATGAATGAATTATAGCTAAGTGCGATAACGTGATATATCTCTGAGGAACATAATGCTAAGCAAAGAAAGCCAGTTACAGAAAATATATACAGAATGATTCTATTTACATAAAGTTCTAGACCATGCTAAATGAAACACTTTGTTTAGAAATCTGAACAAATGTGGTAAAACAATAAAGGGAAAGAAAGGAATAAATTCTAAAATCTGATAGTGGTTATCTGAGGAGGGATGGAAGTGGTGTGAGGGGGAGGTAAACTTCAAAGGTAACAGTTCGCTTTTTTAAAGTTTATTTATTTATTTACTTGAGAGAGAGAGAGGAAGGGAGGGAGAGACAGAGAGGGAGGTAAGAGAGAATCCCAAGCAGGCTCTACACTTTTAGCATGAAGCCAGATGTGAGGCCATGAGCCAAAGTCAAGAGTCAGGTGCTTAAGCATCATGACTGAACCACCCAGACACTCCTCACTTTTTTTTTTCTTTAACTGGATGTTCATTCACTACTGTTTACTGTGTAGTTACTCTTTTTATCTTAAATACATTTTGTATCTCTTAGGACAAACACTTAAAAGAACTAACCGTGGTAGAAGGCAGTAGATAAGCACAGAAAGTAGTCAGTCTGGAGGAGGTCACGGGAGATCACTTTCTACCAAGGTACCATGGCATGGGGCTTAGGAGTGGCATTCCAGTGAGACTTCCAAGTAGGCTAGGGATTTAGATGAGTAGAGAGGAGCAATATGGGCAGTAGTCTGGACAAGAGCCATGGCTTGAATTCTGGAAAAGATATACCTAAGAAACGTTGGGGATCCTCGTTTCCCTGAATTACTGGAGAGAATACAAGAAGAGAATTTGGATGACATCTTGGAAAAACCTGAGGGTTGATTTAAACTTTATGGCAACCAACTGCCATTCTAAAATTGTCATATATTTTATAATTTTTAAAATGAGTCACGTTTAGGATAAGCAGAAAAGTCACGGAGAAAAGGCTTTTTTGAAGGCTATGGTTATTCCTAAAAAGTTATTAAAAGCAGTTAATATGGTTTTCAACTCCCAATGCAGTATTTGATCAAGGCAAGGTTTATCAATGGAAACTAAAACCATTGGTTGGAAAGGTGTTGGGGAACAAAATCTTCAAAGGATTTAAATCTAACCCCACAGATGACTTATCAGTTATGGGGGCGGGGGGGGAAGAGAAATGTACCTTTACAATAGATCTCCTGGTCTCCTCAATAACCACCTGATTAAATCTCACATCACTGAAGGTGGGACTGACTACCTAATATTAAGCCTCTCCTGACGTGATCTAGGAGTTATATACTATCACCTAGTTAGTTTTCTTGCCCACAGCATTTAACTGAAATTCAATCATGAAGAAATTATTTGACAAATCCTGAATGAAGTCATTCTATAAGAAGATTACCTTGGGCTTCTCAAAGAGTTAGTATCACATACACAAAAAAAGTAGAGGAGATATTCCAAATAGAAAGACTAGAGGGATATAATGACCAAATGTGATACTTGCATCTTGATTGTATCCTGGATGTTAAAAAAAAGATTGAAAAAAAACCCCCATCAAATTGTAGAAGACATTTTGGGGATAGTTAAGAACATTTTGGTGTGCACGGAATATTATATGGCATTATGGAATAATTTTTTATTTTCTTAGCTGTGATAATGATATTGTGATCATGCAGGAAGATGTCTTATTCTTAGGTAGTGTATAAGGAAATGTTTAGAGGTGAAGTGGCATGATATGGGCAACTTTCAAATGTTCAGCAAAAATCAGTATGTACCTGAAGGGAGAAAGAAAACAAATGGGGCAAAGTTTTAATAACTGAATGACTGATAAATCTAGGTGGAGGATATAGAAGTTATTTATGCACATATGTTATTTAGCTTTTATATATACATGTATGCATAGATAAGTGTGTGTATGGCCAGCTACATAATTTGTGGGACCCAATGAAATGAACACATGAGGCCATTGTTCAATAATTAAGCATGGGGCACTTCTTGAATGGAGTTTTACAACTGCATAGGTTCCAAATCCATAAAGTCAGACATGCGTGTGAACATATATATGTGTATGTACACATATATATGCATGCACACATAGGTGTCTGAGATGAAATGTTTAGAAGTCTAAATACCAGCTTCTCCAAGACTCCATTATCCAGGACACTCACTAGAAACAAATTCACAACATCTATTCCCTACTGGAGTGTCCACCCTAACTTGAGGTTCCTGGCATGTTAGTTTTTCATTATGCAATCTCGAATGACTCCAATATTTCTCATATTTACTTTCATAAATTTTATATTAAAGCATACACAAGAACAAAGAATAATGAAATTCTATGTACCCCTCACTCAGTTGCACCAAATATCAATATTATGCTTTTTTTTGTTATATATACCCCTTCCTTTTTTTAAAAAAAAATGTTTATTTATTTAGAGATAGAGAGGGAGGGAGCTAGCTTGCACAATGAATGGCAGAGAGGAAAGGAGAGAGAGAATCCCAAGCAGGCTGTGTGCTTTCAGTGCAGAGCCAGACATGGGGCTTGAGCTCATGAACTGTGAGGTGAGTTGAGCCAAAATCAAGAGTCAGATGCTTAACCAACTGAGTCACACCGTGCCCCACCCCCCTTCCTTTTTTAAATTGTCTTTTACTGGAGTATTTTAAAGCAAGTCTCAGTCATTGTATCATTTCACTTGTAAATACTTAAAAATGTATTTCTGACATAAGATCTTTTTGAATGTTAAGAAAGCCGTGATAACTTGTCATTGAACAAAATGGTATTTCCTTGATTGTCATATAATAATCAGTCTATATTCAGTTTTCACAAAAAAATATTTCTGCTGGCTGTTTAAATCAGGATCCAACATTGCGTTTAGCTGATGTCTCTTTTACTTTGTAACATTTACCTCTGTTTTAAACTTCTTTCCTCTTATCATTTATTTAAGGAAAGAACTGGATCATATATTCTGTAGAATTTCCTTCATTCAGGATTTGACTGATGGTATCCCCATTGTGTCTAGTGAGGACTAGAAGTTTGATATGATTCTGGTTCAAGTTTTTTCCCCCAAGAATACTGCATAGATGATGATGTTTACTTTCTTTTGCATCTCCTCAGGAGTAACATAATGTTTGGTTGTTTTATTTTCAGTGATCTTAAAACTGATTGGTGGTTTCTGGTGGTGTAATCTACTTTAAAGTTTCCTATCAATCTTCCACCTAATGGTTTAGCAGCCATTGAAGATTGTTGTTTGGATCCGTTATTTCATTAGAGATTTTTTGATTCTATCGTCTTTATCATCTGTGATTCTTCTATAAAGAACTTTCTCTAAAGCAGAATGAAGTAGATGGAATAAATAGTGTAGAATGAGTTCATGCCCTAGTAACCCCCAAAGGTGACAAAGAAGGTTTTTGTTTTTTGAGCAGGGGTGTGACCCAACCAGTTCTTCGAAACAGTGTGTTTAGAATGGGCTGGAGCAGGAGGAGACTACATTTGCAAGACCAGAAGGCTGAGAGGCTAAGATGGCCTGAACAATACTGGGGACAGAGCTAAGAGGAGTTGGTGACTAGTTGTGAGGATTAAGGAGAAAGTACTGTCAGAAATTACCTCCAGGTTTGTTTGAAGGTGAGTGGCCAGATTAGGATGCCATTAAAGGCATTAGGATGCAGCCTTCAATCCAACCCCCAAAGAGCCACACATATTTGAGAGATATTTTGTCTCACACTTTTATCTATTTTACAATTTTTCATTAGAATTTAAGCCAATAGTAAGGCCACCGCACATCTGTCTGCATGAGGAGGTGGGTTGTTACACCCAACACGTGTTGGGTGTAAAATGTTAGCCCTCACTTGGAGATGCTGTTTGTGTTGCTGCCAGAATATTCAGGTGAAGGCATTGAGCAGACTGTAGAAAACACATGAAAGGATGGAATCATACACAGAATGATGTGTATGTTATCTGGAAGTAACCCCTGAGACTCAACTTTGAATCCAGGGGAGATCATGTAGAGGAAAGCAGGCTAAGGAACAAAGTACAGCAGATGCTCCAGTTAGGTATTTACTCTTTATATCTAAATGTCAACCCCGTCCTTGATGTCTGTGATTATCTGTGACTGTGGCCTATCCCAATCCTGCATTTCCTCAGAACAGTCTCAGAACGAAGGGACTACAGTTGATAGATGTATGGTGGCCTCACTATTGGCTTAAACTCTGACTAAAAACTGTAGAATAGGTAAAACTGTGAGGCAAATACGTCTCAAATATGTGTGACTCTTCAGGGGTTGAGACCTGTATTCGTTTTCTATGCCTGCTGTGACAAACTACAGTAAACTTGGGGGCCTAAAACAATGCTCATTTATTCTCTTAGCCTGAAGTGAGTTTCACTGAGCTAACGTCGAGGTGTTAGCAGGGCCACACTCCTCTGGAGGCCCTCACTCCATGACCCACATTCACTGGCTGCCACACAAGTCAGCTGTGTTACCTGAATAAGGGTTTATGCTCAATGGTTCTCATCTATGGTTTCTACCTAAAATCTCCTTTTTTTTAGAATAATAATTTGACTGAGAGAGAATACATACCATACAATTCACCCATTTAAACTATACAGTTAAGTGGTGTCAAGTATGTTCAGAGTGCAACCATCACCAGTTTTATGTTTTTAATCTTTTTGAAATGTTTTTTTGTTTGTTTTTTTTAAAGAGAGAGCACAGAGGAGGTGCAAAGAGAGAAAGAGAGAGGGAGGGAGAGAGAATCCCAAAGAGGCTCCACACTGTCAGCACAGAGCCAGTCATGGGGCTCAAACTCCTGAACCGTGAGATCATGACCTGAGCCAAAATCAAGAGTCGGACGCTTAACAGTCTGAGCCACCCAGGCGCCCCAACCACCACAGTTTTAAAACATTTTTGTCATTCAACAAGAAAAACTGTACCCATGATCACTCTTTCCTCATTTCCCTCCAAAGCTAGGCAACCAATAATCTACTTTCTGTCTCTATAGATTTGCCTGCTCTGGACTTTCATTTAAATGGAAATCATACAATATGTGGTCTTTTCCATTTAGCATAATGTTTTTGAGGTTTATCCATGTTGTGGCATGGAGCAGGACCTCATTCCTTTTTATAGTCAACTGATAGTCAATTCTGTGGCTCTATCACAGTTTATTTATCCATTCATCAACTGATGGACATTTGGGTTGTTCCACGGTGCTACTATGAATATTCAGGTACAGTTTTATGTGGACGTGTGTTTTCATTTCTCTTCGGTAAATACCAGGGAGTGGAAGTGCCAGGTCATATTGTAACCCCTTCCTTACAACTTTGTGTATTGAAGTTACATTCAGAACCAATTTCATGTTCTGCTATCCCCTGCTCAGAATGAAACTGTTCCCTAGGTCTGCTCTTGTTCAGTACCTCAGTATTATGCTTACCAATTTGCCTTGGAGCTCAGTTTTTCCTGTGTGGCTCCTTCGATGAATTTCTGGAAAGCAGGGACAGGCTCTTGTTTGTTTACCCCAAGGCAGTGAGCCTACTGACCTGCATAAAGCAGGAACTCTGGAAGTGCTTTTGAATTGGTGGGAAATAAAAGTATTAAGGAGTTCATATGCTTGATCCTACAAAATGTGTCTAATACTAAATAATAATGTTCACTTTCAAATTTCAACAAATGGCAAATAACTCTGAAAAAAGGTGTTTAAGAGAAACCAATTTTGTATATTAAAGTCTATTTGTTTTGAATTGTAGCTCTAGTATTTTGGGTTTATGTTTTAGGAAAATGAAAGACTTTAGAAATTATAGATTGGACTGAAAATAAAGTACTCAAAAAAAAAAAAAAAGAAAGCACGATATAAGTAAAAGTAAATGACAACATATTACAATGTTTCAAATTTTACATAAATTTCTCTGAAGCAAATTCAAATTCACTAAAGCAAATTAAAAAATTTTTGCTTACTTTGGTTCTCATTGTCTAATTTTGAAATCAGTAAAGGCTTATGTTAATAAAAAGAAATCTTTACTCATATTGGAAGCCTGTATTTTTTTTAAGTTTATTATTTATTTTTGAGAGGGAGAGAAAGCACAAGCAGGGGAAGGGCAGAGAGAGAGAGAGATGGAGAGAGAGAATCCCAAGCAGGCTCTGCTATCAGTGCAGAGCCAGATGCAGGGCTCAATTCCATGATGACCTGAGTCAAAATCAAGTCGGGCGCTTAACCGATGGAGCCACCCAGGCGCCCCTGGACCCTGGATTTTTAAGTGTCAATGGATAAGAATGAGGGGTGTTTCCCACTCTCCAAGGTATGCCGAGTTTCAAGCCTTGACCTACAAATGCAAACCACAAATCTGGTGGGGTCATGGATTACAGCAAAGTTACTCCCATATTCCGAGCATGAACGTAGTAAAAATATTCTCGGCCATTAAGCAGGTAGATAGTTGTCCCCAGAGTCAGTGATAGGAGGAAAGGAAGCTGGTGCCTAAGTTTGTTCCATCTGAAACAACCCACAGAGCTTTGGGAACGACTGCATGAGTGTCAGTGTACTTGGCTGAAATGACAAGAAAGTATCTGGCTGTAATTCCAAGGAAAGGTGGACTCCTTTGTTTTAGCTATCAATACAATTTTATTGTTTTTTAAGTGAAAAAGTAAATATGAAATACACAACAGTATAAGCTCTTGTATTTTATATGTGTATTTATATTCATAAAGATAAGGCTTCATTTTCTGGATGAAGAACTGAGGCCCAGAAGTTAACTCATGTAGCAGTTCTCAAGTTGTGCTGTGTCTCAGAATCAAAGGGGGTCATGCTCAGGCCACAGTGGCCAGTTATATCAGAATCTCTGCCAAGGGGAAACTTGTATTATCATTAAAAAAAAATTTTTTTTATAAATTTTTTTTAATGTTTTTTTATTTATTTCTAGGAGAGAGAGAGACAGCGTGAGCAGGGGACGGTCAGAGAGAGAGGGAGTCACAGACTCTGAAACAGTCTCCAGGCTCTGAGCTGGCAGTCAGCACAGAGCCCGATGCGGGGCTCGAACCCACAAACCGCGAGATCATGACCTAAGGGAAAGTCGGACGCTTAACCGACTAAGCCACCCAGGCGCCCCTAAAAAATTTTTAATGTTTGTTTATTTTGAGAGAGAGAGAGACTATGTGAGTGGGGGACGGGCAGAGAGAGAGGAGAGAGAGAATCCCAAGCAGGCTCCGCACTGTCGGTGCAGAGCCCAATGTGGGGCTTGAACTCAACGGAACTGTGATGATGAAGAGTCAAATGCTTAACTGATTGGGCCACCCAGGCACCTCTTGTATTATTTTTAATGCTCCCTAAACTAAACTCGAGAACAGATGAATTAGGTCATATTAGGCCAGAGGTTGATACAAGTTATGCTACTGATTATCTTAACCTGTGCAAATATAGGTTATGCTTTTGCTATGTTCTTGCATATGCTGTTTCTAATAGGAGGAAGAGGTTGATCTCTCTCGATGGTAGGGAGAGGTAAGCTATAAAAGTGGATCCCCAAGAATGTAACAGTGCTCTGTAGTTAACCTGGAGCACTAGTCCTAATGCACAGATGCTTATCAGACGCATTCCTAGCACTTTAAAATACAGATATCTAGAAACTACCCTTGACTAGCTGAATCAAAATCTCTAAGGGAAGTACCTGAGCTTGTGAACTTTAAAAAAAAGTTTATGGTTTCTTGGAATACTACATGGCAATGAGAAAGAATGAAATCTGGCCATGTGTAGCAACATGGATGGACCTTGAGGGTGTTATGCTGAGCGACATAAGTCAGGCAGAGAAGGACAAATATCATGTTTGCACGTATAGGAGGATTAGGAAGAACTTAACGGACGACCGTGGGGGAGAGGGAGAGAAGCAAACCATGAGAGACTCTTGAATGCTGAGAACAAACTGAGGACTGATGGGTGTGGGGGGGAGGGGGGAGATGGGCATGAAGGAGGGCACTTGTGGGGATGAGCACTGGGTGTTATATGGAAACCAACTTGACAATAAACTATAAAAAAAAAAAGCTCATGGTTTTTGATGCCCAATTTTGGCTGAAGATCTCTAGAGGTGTGCTACATGGTATGTCCTTAGCTATATGTGGAAGCTATATATGCTTCCCTTCCATTACAGGGAAGCAGATTTTAGAAAAATAACTTTAAAAATCACTTAGAGCTACCCAGCAATGGAACGATGCATTTTAAGGCAGTGAGCTCTCTGTGGCTGGAAAAATAAAGGCAGAGGTTGCATTACCTCCTACTGGGAATGTCATCCAAGGACTCTCAAATTAGTAAGTAGTTGGATAATCTGATAGTTAAGATTACTGCCAATTCTAAAGTTCCTTTAGCCAAAACTTGCAATCGATCACTTATAGTGGACATACACATTGTCATGAAAACTCATGATTAGGCCACAAGTATCATAATTATTTGGTTTCTAAAACTGGCTAGAATGAAGTAGTGTTAATGGTATGCTGCCTCTGACATCAGTCTTATTGAGGGGGATACTTCTCCTTCCTCTTCCTTTTTGCGTGGAGGGAAGGGACTTTTTCTTGCTCCTTGGGAGAGAGAAGTATGGGAGCAAGCTCTGTGAACCCTCATTCATTCCCTCTCAACGAAGTGTCTTATCTGAGAAGTGATTTGGGGAGAGGGAACTTAGCATGGGTGGCCCTGCCCCTGGTGGGTCCTCTCTCCTTGAAAGCTAAATGCTCTCAGAAAGCAAGGGTGGGCTCTATCCCTGGCAAGGCAGAGGTCTGCAGTTGTGTCCAGTCAAGGAGATATTTTAAGGAGCGTAATAGGAGAACAAGTCAACCTTGCTCTCTAACTCAGCATCACTGATAATAAAGCTGACATTTCAATCTATCTCTGACTCCCGTGTCTTATTTCCAAATTTGTTCTGAAGCAAAGAGGGGAATAAGAGAGTTACTTGTTGGTATCCTTGAGCCCCATAGCATCACAACAGAGTCACAAATTGTGATTGCCCATGTCTATAACCCTTGTGTTCTGAAATAGCATTCTGTTGTTTTTTTTTTAAATCAATGAACAACTATAAAGTACAAAGTACTTCTAAAATTACAAACAGAACAAAACATATTAAAAAGCCCCTCTTTCTTTAACTGGCATAATTTGGGAATTCTAACTGCTCAACATTTTTAGGAAACAATAACAATTTCCAAGTTTCTACTTTATTGAGAATAATCTTAGTCATGATCTTCAGAAGTTGGTCCTGGGCAATTTGAAGAGAGGTCTTCTTTATCTGTAATTTATGTGAGGAAAATAAAAGATTATTATTTGTATAGAAAACTATTCCAGAATATTAGTTCAACATAACGTGTTTTGTAGCTCTGTTTGCTACTTACTCAGCTAAACTGGGACAAAATACAACCAAAACCAACAATTCTTTACTGTCAAGCATAAAGTCCATAAATTCAAGTTAACAGAGCCAACTTGGGGGGATGTGTTAGAAGGGAAAATGCTTGGCTCTATAAGGTCTGGCAAGTTTTAAACCCATTTCTTAAACCCATATAATAAGAAAAAATGGAGTGGATTTCAGTATTCTGAAACAATATTCTATTTACATAAAAGCCAGTGCTAAAAATCTGAAATATCTTGCAAGTACTGCAGCTGAAGAAAGAATCTTTAAGAGTAAGGCATGAAAAAAATTCATCCTCAAGTAACTCATAAATTCTTCCTTTTGAAATAGAGAACTGAAAAATTCCCTTCTGCATATTTAGTTTCTGAAAAGTTAAAAGCACCTTTAATGAGACCACAATTATTTCTATGTGCACCACTGCTTTAAGTCATTGATCCCACGCTGCCATTTGGAGAGAATAAGAAATTTCCATTTTCTATGGAAAATATGACTTGCAAACACACACACACACAATCGAAGTTAAAAAGTCAAAGAGCATTTGTATTCAATATTTTTAAAAAGTGCAAAGTATCCTCTTACCTTCAAAGGCTGTTCCACACCAAATACAATACAGATGTTCTTCTCTTAAATAACCAGTCAATATTTGTAATTTTTCCAGGACCTACATGTAGGACATAGGCACAGTCATGGTTCAAATTGAACATAATCTTGGTATTCTGGTCTCTTGGATGCTACCAAATTAGCCCAACGGCATAAATCTTCTGCTACCGTCTTAATCAGGTAGGAGAGGTATCAAGGGAGGAATATATTAGAACATGACCCAGGTTTACCAGCCACCCTGATATTTTCACAAGTTTGCCAGACACAAAGAAACCACTTGTTAACATTTGGAAAATACATTTGGACTGGCTCTTATTTTAATCAGGATCCTTTAAACGACCCCCCCCACCACCACTCTGCTTTCAAAGAACCTACCTCCCCCAGATGGGATGAGAGTGAACACCTCCTCCCCTTGTCATTAAAGTTCTCATCAATGGTCCCCCAGTTAGGTGGAACACTAGCTTTTCAAATTGTAAATGTTTCCTATAAAATTCTTATACATAAAAATCCACAGAAATGGGATTCCTTTCTTGAATAATCTCCACTTCCTTTGAGCTGTGTTTTTTTGCTTTGTTTATGGGTGGAGAGGGGTACTCATTAGAATCACTTCCAGAGGTTTAACAGCCAACAGAGTAGAAATTAAGATAATTTATGTTTGCAGCTCATCTGTCATCCAAACCAAAGCTGAGAGTGTAAACTGAAGCTAACAGAAGAAATTATATAACGTTTGGTTTGAGGTTAATAAAATAATCCTATCATATAGTAGTTCTCAACTAGAGGTGATTTTCCCTCTCGGGAAATTTAGCAATATCTAGATATTTTTGGTTGTCACAAGGGGAAGTGCAACAGGCACCTGGAGGGTAGAGGCCAGGGATGCTGTTAGAATATCATGCCCCAATGAACAACTACCAGGTTCAAAATGTGAATGGTACCAAGGCATACACTTAAGATACCCTGCTCAAGGAACCAGTCCCAAAACATACACTCAAGTCTTCGCTCTTATATTCATCTTCATCTTGTTCTTTTTCTTCCTCTTCATCTTCCTCAGTTTCCTCTTCAAGCCCCAACCAGTACCATGCTTCCCTGGGAACCTGAATATTCTGAAAATATAGAATTATTCCCAATTAAACACAGCTAACCAGAAGACTATCACAAGGCTGTTCATATCAACATGAATTCTTTCTTTCAATGGAATATTTACTGATTGCTGCTTCAAGAGTAAAGCCCTGGGCTGTGTGAACCATGGGGACGAAGACTCAGTACAAATATTGTCCCCCAGTGGCTGCCAGTCTCTTAGGGAAGTAAGCCATGGGTACACATAGCTTAATGGGAATAAAATAATACACATAAGAATGGAGGTAGGTGAGGGGGATGGGTATTAAGGAGGGACTTGTTGGGATGAGCACTGGGTGTCAAATAGATGAATCACTGGGTTCCACTTCCAAAGCCAAGATTACACTGTGTGTTAATGAACTTGAATGAAAAAAAAGAATACAATCTCATGAGATTTGGTTTTAGATCTCACGAGATCTACTCGTAGAGCACACACACAGAGTACATGTAAGCTAGAAAAGTGTCATGACACAGATACAACATTAAGTGCTATGGAAATGCAGAAGAGTGGGAGATTGCTTCCAGAGATCTACTTACACACAATGGAAATTTTACAGAGGTTTTTGAGACTTTAATTGAAGTCATTTTATACTGATGGAAACATCAAAGCAAAATGAAATAAACATAAAAGCAAAAATGGAATATATAGTAATCTACCATGATTTTACTGGTTAGAGACACAGGAGGTAATGAATATGGACTAAAAAGGGGCTATTCATCAAATATTCTGGTGAATGGAGTTTCCATACACTCTGAGTCATCTGAGTCATCAATATTCAAATAAGCAGAGAACAATTAAATATCAAAATGTTACTAGACCCTTACTGGGTAACTCAGGCTACTCTGGGTCCTGCAGCAAATGCATCATCGTCATGAGTGTCAATCACAGATCAGTCCTGAATGTTAAATGAAAGCTTTACCAGGTAGCAGGCTAGATGCCACAGGCCTGGGGGTTCTTTTCTTTCCTTTTTTCTAATTACATGGCAAATCATACTGGGAGCAAAAAACCTTCCCAAACTAAACATAGGTAAGAGGCTTGCCTTTTGTGTATCCAGCTGCTGGCAGGCTCGCTGGCTTCTTCTAAGGTCCCCTTCCAGCTTCACTTCATCCTGCTTATGTTTCAGTCGCAGTCTAAAGGAAAGGAAACAAGAGTCCAGCGAGAGTCTGCACTCCCTTTATTCACTTAAATGCCCAACTACCAGAAAACGTACCACAATAAACACAGGGTGAAACCCAAGACAGCTCAAATACCAAGTGTTACCGAAACTGCTCTGCGGCTTTTTCTTCGGCCTGGGTTTTCATGTGGATCTTCCTTCTGTAGCTTTCGAGTTTCTCCTCTGCTTTCCGCTTCAGTAATGTCTCGTGACCGATGCCGCTCTTCCCTGTTCGAACAGCAAACTCTGCTGAAGACCCTACTGACTTCACACTTCAAAACATGACCTCTAACCAGCTGTAAATTATACACGATTCTAATTTGAGTACAATCCCTCGGAAGCATTTGACATGAATGACAGGAGAAAACACTGGAGATTGTTTTTCCTAAACCCGAACACAATTGGATTTTTGCAAAGATCATTAGTCTGATCTAATAAGATAGTCACACAATACAAAATTCTTTAAATTGGGAAAACAGTATCAACTATTATACTTTCATATAAATATAATAAACAAAATATACATTTTTCTCCTTAATTCACCCGAAGTATTAAGAAAAACACTGAATGGATAAGTCTGTCTCAGAATACTTTTAGCACATTCTTTTTTTTTTTTAATGTTTATTTATTTAGAGAGAGAGACAGCCTAAGCAGGGAAGACAGGGAGAGAGGGTAATCCTAAGCAGACTCCACACTGTTAGTGTGAAGACTGACACAGGGCTTGAACTCACAACCCATAAGATCATGACCTGAGTTGAAATCAAGACTTGGACACTCAACTGACTGAGCCACAAGGCACCCCTTAGCACATTTCAAAAAAACAGCGTTGCATTTTTAATGATTATGATTTCTCCCCTTATTTTTATGGTTTAAATTTTATTTTACGGGGTGCCTGGGTGGCTTAGTTGGTTAAGCGTCCGACTTTCGCTTAGGTCATGATCTCGCGGTTCGTGGGTTCAAGCNTTTTATACTCAAACTTTTAATTTTAGCTTAAAAGATTGAGAAGTTTAACTAAGAAATATCCTAGGGCTTCCTAGGATAAGAACAGTAACTGTGCTATCACAAAAAAACCCTATTTAGTATGCAAGTATATGTGCTAGATCTAAGCATAAGTTATTATTACTTTAAGTATGCTCAGAAATAATTATATACCTGTTTTGACGTTGAGAGGAATTGGTTCAACAATACCACCCCCTAAGAAAAGAGAACAAAACACACACATGACTTTAGAACTTCTTCTTCAGATTATAGGTGAGCATAGTATGCAGCTTTACAACGTTCTATATATATCCCTTCCACTTTCAATGCCATTTGAAACTGAAATCTGAACATCAATACTCTATAATCGACTACCTCCCTTGCCTTCAAATATCTACTCCTCAGTAAGGCTGGCCCACAGCCTCCTTTGCCATCGAATGTAGGGCTTCAAGAAGGGAAAACACTGATATTATACGTCCAAGAAAGTGGCAGATTCCAGAGAAAGCAAAGCCTTGCTAGGTGAAGATCAAAGCAATTGTAACAAAGAAGAAAAGAAAAATGGCTTACAGACTCTACTATGAACGTACGGCCTCACGCCTTCCTAAATAGGGAGGTTAGAATGGAGCTTCCCCGACCACGTGCTCACTCAGGCACCTGGCACGGGTACAGAGCGAGCAGGGCAGAGTCCTGCCATCATCCTCAATGTTGCTTCACCGTCCTTTGGCTGTTGCACTTCTCAACCCTTCTCTTATCACCACTGTTAGCTGTTGCCTCCGTTGTAAGCCTCACCTATCCCCACAGTTGGGGCCTCAAGGCTAAGTGGGGTAGTTCTTGAAGGCACACATTTGTCTAAAGTGGTGTAGGAAGCTACAGTTCTCTATATCCTCGTTACACCTCGTGGCTATGTGGTTTTCATTTCTGGGTGGATGGATAAAGAGTGCATCTCAATAGAGCACCGCTTGGTGGTTAGGAACACCTGCTTAGGTCCAGATGGAACTTACCACTCTTGCCAAGGGCCTGACCACTTTTATACCCCATCTTTTGGAGTAAAGCAAACCCTTTGTTTTCACAGCCTAGTGCATTCTTCAATCCAATGTCACGTCTTTCTTGTTCTTCTTCTTTTAAACTCTTCTGCCTGTTTTTCAAATTAGCTTCCTGCTGCTTTTCTTCTTTTCGACGGGCTTCTCGGATTTGCCTCAGCATTGGCAATCCTGGTCTGATGTCTTGTCTGAAGAATAATGGAAAAGGTTATTTTAGATGAGTACATGCAGTTTTCTCCTAACTTTGCTACTTGCTCACCTGATGCTACTTAATATTTCAGTACCATCTTGATGATCACCTTTGTTTTCATTGATCTTAGAACAATCACTGACCTCTGAGAATGGCTACCTTAGTAAAAATAATGAAGGCTGGTGTCAGATTATAGGAAACTAAAGAAAATAGAGAGTTGAAGAAAAAGTAATTTTAGACTAATTTTTCTAGGTGGTTGGAAATAAGAAAGAGCAAAGCTGAATACGAGCTGGAAGAGACAGGAAGATGAAATAAAGCAAAAGTGTAAATTTGCTTGGAAGAGGAAAATAACAGGAATCAAGGGCAGAAGTCAAATGTTTAGCATTAAAAGGGAAGAAAAGGCTCCTGGTATCCTTGTACAGAAATGTAGGAGGTGTTTCCACAAAGCAACAAAACTGACTTTCCAACTCACATTTAAAATCAATGTCATCACTTAGGAGTCTAAGTGATGTATATATATTATCACATGAGGTGTGCACATTTACTTACTGGACACTAATGAAGGAATCAGACATATAGTCCTCTTCTTCCGCCATGTTCAACTTCATATAGCACAAGTATCTACAAATCAAAGAGGATAAAGCAACACCACCTTTCTCTGAAGCTCTACCACATTCAAGTGCCTTCTGACATCTTTCTGTGTGAAGCTCTCCAACAACTCATTCTCTTCTATCCCAAAACCTCCGTCATCTCCTACTATTTTCAAATGAATGTCACTATAATCTCCCCACTCCTGAACCTTGTATAACCCTCTGCTAATTCTTCCTCTACAATATCCTTCAAAGGCATTTTTTTCTACAGTTGTGACCATTGCTTCAGTTCAGACATTTATTTCTAGCCTGAGCTATTACAACAACTTCCTAATTAGTCTCATTGTATATGGCCTCTCCTCTTCCAGTCCATCCCCTACACCCTCTCCAGAGTGGGTTTTTAAGACAACTGTTTTTCTTAAGTTTATTTGGGGCTCTTGGGTGGCTCAGGTCACGATCTCATGGTTTGTGAGTTCAAGCCCCACATCGATGCTCTGTGCTGACAGTGTGGAGCCTGCTTCACATCCTCTGTCTCCCTCTCTCTGCCCCTGCCCCACTCACTCACTCACTCACTCTCTCAAAAATAAAATAAACATTAAAAAAAGTTCAAAGTTTATTTTTTTTTTAGTAATCTTTATACCCATGTGAGGCTCAAACTCATGACACTGAGATCAAGAATTCCATGCTCTTCTCGCTGAGCCAGCCTCTCCAGAGTGGTGTTATAAAAAAACATAAGTCAGGGGGAGCCTGGGTGGCTCAGTTAGTTAAGCGTCTGACTTCAGCTCAGGTCATGATCTCAACAGTTCGTGACTTTGAGCCCTGTGTTGGGCTCTGTGCTGACAGCTCAGAGCCTGGAGCCTGCTTCAAATTCTCTGTCTCCCTCTCTCTCTCTGTCCCTCCCTTGCTTGTGGTCTGTCTCTCTCAAAAATAAACACTAAAAAATTTTTTTAAAACATGTAAGTCAGGTTATTTAATCTGTCTATTTCAATCCCTCAATAAGTTTTACTCTGCTGGCTCTTGAGGATTAGTCACTTTAACACTGTAGCCGGAGGGATCCTTCATAATCTCACCCCTGACGCTCCTTTAGGATTCAACATTCAAGTCACATGGGCTCCTCATTGTCCCCTGAACATATCACAGACATTTCCTTCCTCCTAGCCCTAAGCTTTCCTCCTTCACAAAACCTGTCCTGACCACTCCAGGCTTCCCTCTACCGCACTCCATGTTCAAGCTGCTCACTTGGAACTTGATATACTTAACAACTCACTTATATGGAAACATTTCTGAGGAGAGTTCCCATCCAAAATAGTTACAATCATGTAATTATTTTCTCTTACAGGGATAAAATAGTTATCCAGAAAAACACATCTCAAACTTTACTATGTATATGAATTGCCTCAGGATCTTTTTAAAATGCAGAGTCTGATTCTGAGCTAGAGCCTGAAGTTCTGTATTTCTAATGGGCTCCCAGATGCTATCAATGCTGCTGTCCAGAAGCTAGTTACAAATGGCAGCACACATAGGCTGCTTTGGCCTGCCCACCATCCTTTTCTTTGGGAACCCAACCCTCTGCCCTCCATTGGGTCTTAGCGGATGGTTGCAAGCTCTGTCCTCTCTGCTCCCCTGGGCACAAGATGGACAATTTTGTTCACTATGTCTTAGCAATGGAGGAGGTAATGACCTAACCAGGGCAGATAAGCATTTCTTTCCTTACATGATATGAATATATAGATTATGGGAGAAAAGACATCTCTCTTCACTGGGGATTCTGAACTGGGAGTACGTGAAGGTGGGCTCCAAAGGGCCATCTTCCTGGCCATATGAAGAGCTCCCATTCCCAGAATGAAGCCAGATAGAAAAAGTGAACAAAGATACGCCTAAAAACACCAAGTCTCTAACTCTGGGTCCTAAGACCCTAATTCCTCTAGCTCTTTCTCTAAAGCTGTGACCTAACATTCTTCCCAGCAACATGCGCTAATAAACTTCTCCATTACTTAAACTGGTTGGAGTAAGGATTCTGTCAACTCCAACTGAGAGTATGGACAATTACAGAGGACAGGAAAGAAAAGTATTACTGCATTGGTTCTTTAAAAAATTTTAATCTATATCTTTCTTAACCAGGCTGTAAACCTCAGAGACAAGTTCCCTATATCCCTACCACTATGGCCAAGACAACATAAATTTTAAATGTTTAGTTATGCTGAGAACAAGAAGGGTCTTTACCTTGTAATTTCATAATAATAGACTACTTTTCCCCCCGGACATGATGTCTTAAAACAAATGTACAGATTATGAATTTTTATCAGGCAAACACCCTTGTAACCAAGTGGTAGCCTCCAAGACGGGCCCCATGATTCTTGCGTCTCGGTTTTCCTCACCCTTGTGCAGTCTCCGTCCACAGTGACCAGGATTGACCTGTGTAACCAACAGGGTATTGTGGAAATGATGGAGTGTGACTTCTTGGTCCTAAAAGACACCACAGCTCTTAGTTAGATCACTCTGACTCCGGTTAGATTACTCATTCTAAGGAAAGTCGGCTGTCATATAGTGAGGACCCTTCAGCAGCTCTATGGAGAGGTCCACACAGGAAGACCTGAGACCTCTTGTCCACAACTATTACAGAACTTGAAAACCCCATGAGTGAGACATCTCAGTAATATATCTTCTGGCCCCAGTCAAACCTTCAGATGTCTCTGCTTAGGTTAGCATCTTCATTACATCTTCTTAAGAAAGTCTGAGCTGAGCTAAACTACTAACAAATTCCTGCTCCACAGAAACTGTAAGATAATAAATGATGATAGTTATTTCAGGTTGCTAAATTTTGGGATAACTTATTATACAGCAAAAGATAATATAAACCATCAACAATATCACCACCATTGTCAGCTACCCAGGAGCCCTTGCTGTCCCCAACCAATTACACCCCTTTCAATCACTTTCTTGTCTTCATAGTTTTTCCACCCATGTGTGCATCCTTAAACATTATAGGTTTTTTATTATAACAAAAATAGGACTTAGTTTATTATTAAGTTTATTATCATTTAAAATATGTAAGATTATACGCAGCAACTGTGGTAATTCACCCACCGTCTCTAAACTTCAGATTCCTCATTTCTAATAACAGTATTTTTACACGTAATGGTTTGGCACCTACCCGGTATCTCAATATTTTTATCCCATTTAATCATCACTAGGAACGGTTATTTAGCTTTTTAGCTGGAGAAATTAAGGCTCCATATGGGTAAATGACTTGCTCAACACTACACAAAAATCCAGGTCTCACTTCTCTTGTTACTGCAAATAGGGTTAGATCATTTTTAAGGGACCCCTTTAGCTCTAAAGTGTTAGGCGGATTTGAATGGGGGTTCCAGCTTCTTCTTAAAACTTCCCCTTTGTGGGTACAATACACTTCAGCATCATCCATTCGCATCAAGCATAAGGATGAACTTTGTAAACCCAGGCAGATACGACGGTGGCTTGGACCACCCGTGGAAGTGGTGAGAAGTGGTCGGATTCTGTGTATATTTTAAAGGTAGAGCTAACGAGACTGGCTGATGAATGGGAGGCGTTGTGTGAAAGAGCGATGTCAACGAGTACTCCAAGGTTTTTGTTCTGAACACCTGGAAGAATGGAGTTACCAGTTGACTGTAGTAGGTTTGGTTGGGGTGACTTTTTTGTTTGTTTTTGGCAGAGAACGAGCAGTGAGGCAGCAACCAGAACGCTGCTTCAGACACACGGAGAATTCCATTATAAAACAAATAGAGAGAAGGGCTAATTAGCTGGACACACAGTAGAAAGGTAACCAAAAAGGCCTCAGTCCCAAAATCTCCCTCAGGGACCGCTGATTGCTCCCTTCTCGCGTCCCTCTCAGCTGCAAACGTCACCGGCAGGAATGCAGGAGTTAGTGTGATAGGTCAGTCACACCCAGCGCACAAACCATTGCCTTTTACCATTCTACCAGGTGCCCCCGTCCCCTTACCTGGTAGCTCTACTCGCCCCGGGCCAGCGGGTAAGAGCGCGCGCTGCGCATGCGCCCACCTGCCTGCACAGGACTACTGAGCCTCAGCTCCACCTGAGCTTCTCAGCGAGCAATTAATTGGAAACCCCTGCGGCAGGAGGAGCTAGGAGGATGTAGTTAGTGCGCTTGCGCAACACCAACCTTCCGCGCACGCGCACTTTTCTCACTTCCTGCTGGCAGGCGTGCGGGAGGCGGGGCATCCGGGTCGTTTGGCAGCTGCTTCTGGCCCCGGAACTCAGCTGTTCGGCCCCTGCCAGACTAGGAGGTGAGGCCAACCATCCCCGTTGCGACCAAAGCATGCACGGTGACACGCACACACACCCGTGTCCCCCTCGTACGTTTTCAGAGTACTGGGTAGGAAAATCGAGTTCGTAAGGAACATTTTCCTTTCTCAGGCTCCGGGCTCGGTTCCGAGCCACCGCCTCCTGTGGTTGACAGCCCGAGTGGCTCTAGCGAGGCCTCTTCCATCTACCCCAGGCCGGCCGCTGCGCCACGGTGGTCCCCGGATGGTGGCCCTCGGATAGCCGGGCCAACTCAGACCCGCAGTGCGCGCTGCCCTTCTGGGCTGCATTTCCCCGACCGCTCGGCGTTGTCACTAAAGCCTCGGCCACAAGGATCTGGCCTTTCCTGTCCGGAAGGACGACTCTTGGAGACTTCCCGTGTGAGATCTTTATCCTGGGAGTTTTGACGTCGTCCTGGGCCAGGGGAGGGTAAGGGCGCTGTGCACTCAGCAGTGAGCAAGAAAAGAGGGTGGGTTGTCAGGCCCAGCTGGTGTATGATCTTGGTGCTGCAGTTTTCCCATTCGTGGAATGGGTTAATGACGTGTTTCGCTAGGCATATTTCTTCTGGAATAATGCCTTCTTTGCAATATTTTTTAAAAAAGCAATCTCTATGCCCAACGTGGGGCTCAAACTCAGGACCCCGAGTTCAAGAGTCACATGTTTTACTGGCTGGGCCAGGCAGGCAGGCACCCTTTTATTTGCAATATTTATTTTTATTTACCTTTTACCCCTTTTTTAATTCTTCCTCACCAAGCATGACTTTCATTTATGTTTGTTTTTGTTTTACCCTTGTTCTTTAGAATTACGTTCTTGGGTTTTGCCTCAAAGAAGTAATGTAAATTTCTCCCAAATGAAATGAGAAGTAAAGCCATACTTTTCAGTTCTTAGTGGTTATATTCACTAAGCTTTGACTTTTAATATTAAAAAGATTCTTACAAGTATTTCTTGGTTTGTTAAGGTGTGACTTTTATTTATTTATTATTTTAAATATATTATTGTTTATTTTTAAGGTGTGACTTTTAAACTACAGTAATGGAGCTGGCTCACAGTTTATTGCTAAATGAAGAAGCTTTGGCTCAAATCACTGAAGCAAAGAGACCTGTTTTTATCTTTGAATGGTTGAGATTTCTTGATAAAGTATTGGTCGCTGCCAACAAGGTATGGTATTGCTTTTTTTCCAGCTGGGTTTACATAATGAAGAGTATTATATGTTCATGATTTGTAAGGGAACATGCATTATGTTTTGGAAAGGTTGTGGGTCACTTATGGAATTGAGACTGTAACACTGTAATAGAAATTTTTGTCTGTCCTTTTTCTGTTTTGTGGCAAAATCTGAACCTCATTTGAAACTAGCTCTTTGCCTACTTCATGGCTCTATCCAGACAGCTGAACATGACTGGAGAAAAATATGTTTATATGACTGCATTCATCTTAAGTTCATTAATCTCTAACCTGCAAGTGGTCCCTCTGCGCTGTCTAGCAATCCCGATATCTTCACTTATCTCTCAGAGCAGTTATAATCGGGTGGGTTTTTTTGTTTCCTTTTTCCTATATGGTCTTTTTAGCCTTGTTGCTTTTCACTATGTCCGTGTTTTGTTTTCTGTCTTGAAAATTACATACTTTCCTCAACTGTCTGGTGATGTTTGGCTGTCTGCTCAAATTTAAGAATAAGTAGTAAGTTTCCTGGGCAGGATGAAGTTTGTTAACTGTGCCCCACTATAGTCCAGTCCTGTGGTTTGAGGAACCTCTGGCATTGGCATCATAGTTATTCTACTCTATCGTCTTAGGGCATATCACTAGCTGCCTAGATTCTAGGAACTGGGGGAGAAGGCTGGGACTTCAGCATCCAGTATGTAAACTCGCATTTAATGCTCCATTTTCAGTACAGTCTTTCTAGCCCACAGCTGTGCTGGAGCTTCCTAATTCCTGAATGGAAGAGAGAGGTATAAGAGTCTTATAGCTTCTAGACTCTCAACCATTTCCTCCAGTTCCAGACATAATTCACTCCCTCCTCCATAAGCACCTGGAGCTTCAAACAACAACAAAACAAACATGAGCTTTATGGGATTCCGTGTTGTAAGCTAGGTCTCTTGTCAGCTTTCCCTATTGGGGGTGCCTGGCTTCTGTATTTTCTTTTGATTCTTTTCCTGTTTTCTTTGCTCTTGTGGATCTGTGCATTTGTGTGTGTGTGTGTGTGTGTGTGTGTGTAGTTGCACTTTAATATAGTTTTTCGTAGTGTTTCTGGAGAGACAAAGTTAATGCATGGATTCATTTATGGGCCTTAGCTAGAAGTCTCTATTTTCTCTTAACCCCCTTCCAGCTGAGCGTTTGCTGCGTCCGTTCCCCTGACACAGCTCTTGTCCTGTCATCAGTGACCTCACATTGTTCCAACCAGTGGTCAGTATTCTGTCTTAGTTGACCATCAGCAGCTTTTGACATAGTTGATCCCCTGCCTTGAAACACTTAATAGATACTTTATTTTGTTGGGAAGAGTATATACAAATATTTATTCCCTCCATGATATCACCTAATCTCATGATTTTTGCTACCATCTATACAGTAATGACTCCCAGATATCCAACTACCTCTTTCTCAATTAAATAGCATCTCAAAATTAACATATGCAAAGCTGAATTCTTGATTTCCCCGTCCCAAACCTGTCCTTTCCCCAGTGCTCACCATCTTAGGAAACAACCATTTCTTCCTTCTGGTTGCTCGCATCATAAACCTTAGAGTCATTCTTCTCTCTTTTGGAAACTTCACATCACATTTATCAGCAAATCCTATGGGTTCTAGCCACTAAGCATGTCCCGAATTGAGTTATTTGTCATCATGTCCATTGTTCCCACCCTCAACTCTCATCTGGGTCATTGCAACAGCTTTTTTTTTTTTTTTAATGTTTTCATTTATTTCTGAGAGAGAGAGAGAGAGAGAAAGAGAGCAGGGAATGGTCAGAGAGAGAGGGAGATACAGACTCTGAAGCAGGCTCCAGGCTCTGAGCTAGCTGTCAGCACAGAGCCCGACACGGGGCTTGAACCCACAGACCGTGAGATCATGACCTGAGCTGAAGTCGGACGCTTAACCGACTGAGCCACCCAGGCGCCCTGTGCAACAGCTTCTTAAGTGCTCATTACGCTTCCAACCATGGACCTTGTAGAGTATTTGTTGCTCAGTAGTCAGAATGTTCCTGTTAAAACGTTTTAATCATGTACCTCTTATGCTTCAGATTCTCACTCAGGATAAATCTGAAAATTCTTACAATGGTGTATAAGTGGCTATACAGTTTATCCTTTATATTCTTCTGACTTCATCTCCCATTACTTCCTGTCTCTGACTCTCCGCCAGCCAGACTGGCCTTCTTGCTGTCCTCCACCAAGCAAGCTCCCACCTCAAGGCCTTTGCCCTTGTTCTTTCTGCTTGGAATATTTTTCTCTCAATAATCTGCATAGCTCACACCTCTGCTTCTTTTCAGAGAGGCCTTTTGTTACTATCTGAACAAAACAGTAAGAACTCACACTATTCATTTGTTTACGTGTTAAACTTGGCCTCTCGCTGCTAGAATAGAAGCTCATAAGAGCAGAGACTTTGTTGTGTTCACTGTTTCATCCCGGTGCTTGGAATAGTGCATGCATATAGCAAGTACACAATAAGCATTTGTTGAGTGAATCAATGTATTTGAATGTCTTTTTGTGCTGCCTAGGACTCCTAGGGTTTTTTTTTTTTTTTTTTTGGTTTCCTTCATGGACCTGTATCTTATGAGCTGCTGACTTTGCTTTTACAGGCCAACCTAGCTAGGTTCTAAGATGTCAGTTGTCCATATGCTCAATATTTCACATCCTTTGACTGATGGTTTCCTAGTAAGTTGGTGTGAAAACTTTTTGATCTAGAGTAGTCACTTGTGTTAGTAGCTAAATTTTTGGTATTGGAGGGGAATGAAAGATAATACTTAGGAAAGAATGGTTCATTTCTTTCTTTTTTTTTTTTTTTTAAGATTTTATTTTTAAGTAATTTCTGTACCCAGTGTGGGGCTCAAACTTACAACCCCGAGGTCAAGAGTCTCACGCCCTACGGACTAAGCCAGCCAGGTGCTCCAAGAATGGTTCCTTTCTTACCAAACTTTTCCTTATCTTGAACATTTTCATTTAAGAGTTTATGCCTAATATAATGCAGCTTTTAACTGTTAAGTATTTTTTATTTTGATTAAAAGGTAACGAAAGCACGCAGAAGAAAAAAAAGCTGATAATGTTCTTTATTTTTTATAACAGACTGACGTAAAGGAAAAACAGAAAAAGCTTGTTGAACAATTAACTGGATTAATAAGTAGTTCACCTGGACCACCTACACGAAAATTGTTAGCCAAAAATCTGGCAGCCCTCTATAGCATTGGAGATACTTTTACTGTTTTTCAAACACTTGATAAATGTAATGATATTATCAGAAATAAAGATGACACTGCAGCCTACTTACCAACAAAGCTGTAAGTACTTACTTTGACATTTTGGTGTTTTTAGAGTAACTTACCTTAAAAAGGGACTACTGGTCATAAAGACCCCCAGGTCAGTGGAACCCGAGGCATGCTGCTCGACAACGAGAGCTCTAAGTAGGTCTGGGGAAGGGTTTCCTTTTCATTATGTGTTTTGTCACCCCTGAGACTTTCAGTAAACTACAGAGAATTGGCATGGTGTTAGCAATTTGCACAGAGATCTCTTGGTAAATTTGGACGGAGAGAATATTCTTGGCTGAGATAGAAAGAAAAGAATTTCTAGACGATGGGATGCAGGCAGGAATGGGCAAACTAGGCCACAGGCCAAATCCAGCCTGCTGCCTATTTTGTAAATAAAGTTTTATTGGAATACAGACATTTCATTTAGCTGGTAGCTACTCTCATGTTGTAATGGCAGAATTGAATAGCTCAGAGACCATTTTGCCTGCAAATTTGCTGAGTAAGGACTTACCTAACTTGTGGGTCAAACTTGTGGTTTGGGTCAAAGACAGACATTTTCAGAGCAAGCCTGAAGGATAATGGCTATAGGGTGCATCCTATGAAAGGGTCAGATAAGAAAATCAGCTGTTAGAGTACAGTGAGGAGTGTTGTCCAGGGGAAGATAACACCTAAATAAGCTTAGCTGTTGTGTGACAGGAGAGCAGTGTCAAGGAAGGCTTCTCAAAGGAGCATCAGCTAAAGAACATCAACAACAAGGAAGGACACATGGAAATGGTCAAATAAGCGGTTAAGATGGGAAGAAGGGAAGATGCATGTAATAGGCCGGGGATTGATACACTTTATGAAAAAGAGCCTTTGTGGATATACATTTCTGTTGCGGCTGTTTGCCTCTGCCCCAGACTGTATGTAAATAAATGAGCATAGCTGTGTTCCAATGAAGCTTTATTTACGGAAACTGGTGGCAGGCTGGACGATGGGTCAGATTCGGCCCACAGGCAGTAGTCTGCCAACCTGTTTTCTAGGCAGAGGAAACTTCTCATTGGAAACAGAAGTAAGTTCTTTATACTTTACGGAACTTTTCAGAAAGATGCAAAATAGAGGAGGGAACAAGTTGTGAGAGGAAGGTGAGAAGTTCAGTTCTGGGTGTGCTGACTTGCAGGACAGGAGGGAATATCCAAGGGACAGAGTGTAATAGGTGATTGGAAGTCTAGGTCTGGATTTCAGAGGTCTGAGTTGACAATGTAGCTCTTGGCAAGTAGAGTGAAGATTAGCAACTCTTTGATATGGATGAGGTTACCTAGGAAGAGCTATACTGTTTGAGGATAGAGAACAGCCCAAGGATAACTCTCTACACCAACATGCAGGGGGCCCGGGCCAGTTTAATAGCTTACAGAGGAAAGGAGGAGATTATTCCAAACCTGGACACTGGTTTTTAGGTCTGTTTTCAACTGCGTACGTATGTTGTGAATAGATTCTGTGTTGTTTGGGATAGATGTAGATCTCAAACATTTTAGAAGAGATTAGAGAGCACCAGTGCTTTCCAGTTTATTTTGGAGTTTGAAGCTATGTTAATACTTTGATGGTTTAGTTCTCCACCACTTAGCAAATCTGCATGTGATTTTCTAGTTCTGCTTAAGTAGAATTTATTACATATTGCATATTATTTATATGTATTTCCAGTGGATTCGTGGATTCTGTTTAGGAATTCTCTGAATATTCTGGCATGTGACCTCAGTCACTTTTAGTTTTGTTATCAGCCTGGAGAGTATTGAAAAAAGCGCAGGATTTAGAGTGAAATAGATGAAGGTTGATTGAGTCCCTGATTCTACTAATATTACATATGTGATAGTGAGGTGAGTGTATTTAATGTCTCTGCTTCAGTAACTTGCTCAGGACACATAGCTATTAGGTGGCGGGTCCTAGGATTTAGACACAGATCTGATAGACTTCAAAGCATATGCTTGTCTCATAAATGGTCAAGTCACAACAGAGTAAAGAACATAATTTTGTCAAAATGAGTGGTTGACATGAAGTGTTATATATAATGAGAGAGAAGAAAGAGTCATTGCAGACTGACATAATTTGGGAAGTCTTCTTGAAAGGAAAATTTGGGTTTCTTTCCAAAGGATGGGTATGATTTATTATAAATACATTTCTTCTCTTGTATTCCTTTTTTTTTCAAATGTACTTTACATTTTTTTTTTTACAAATAATTTATTGTCGAGTTGGTTTCCATATAACACCCAGTGCTCATCCCCACAAGTGCCCTCCTCCATGCCCATCTCCCCCCTCCCCCCCACTTCTCTTGTATTCCTAACAATACAAGTCGATGAACTGTAATATTCGTTGTGATTATAATGAATAGGTAGGCAAACAAAGTGTTTTTGAAAACTGAAAATTAAAGATTTGTAGCCCAAAGTGTCCTGCATAAATACAAATTGATTTCAGAAAGTGAGAAAGGTATCATGAAATTGTTTTACTAACCTGAACAATGACCAGTGAAAACATCACTTCTTACAGGGCTGCGGTGGCTTGCGTTGGAGCATTTTATGAAAAAATGGGGAGAATGTTAGGAAGTGCATTTCCAGAAACCGTGAATAATCTTTTGAAATCTCTGAAAAGTGCAGAGGTAAGTTTTACAACAGATATTTTTTAAATGTTTTGCTTGTGGCAGGAGTTAGATGTCAGTTAAAAATATACGTTTGCCTTTTTTTTTCCTATCACTGTGGTGCTCCTAGTGCTTAGCAACAAGGTAATTTAAGATTCTTACTCGCAAAAGAATATATATATTACTTGCCCCTTCTTTAATGTATATTACCTCATAGTTCAGTGCGAAGGAAAAGAATGTGAAGGAACAGAATGTTTTTCCTTGGCAAAAATAAGTTTACTTATTTTTTATTTAGCCCTACGGATATTTTTGCTTTGCCATTTTATTAGCTGTAAGTAATGTATTAGGTTCCTAGGGTTGCCCAGGGTAATGAATGACCATGGTGACTTCAAACAACAGAAATTTATTGTCTCACAGTTCTGGAATCTAAAATCCAAAATCATGGTGTTTGGCAGGACCATGCTTCTTCTGAAGATTCGGGAAGAATCCTTGCTCACTTTCTTACTTCCAGCAGTTGCTGGCAATCCTTCATATTCCTTGGTATTGCTTGACTTATAGACACATTTCTAATTTCTACCTCTGTTGTCACATAATGTTCTCCCTCTGTATCTGTATTTTGCATCCAAATTCTTCTTTTCTTTTAAGGATACCAATTATTGGATTAGGGCCCACTTTAATAGAGTATGAACTTGTTTTTATTTAATTTCATCTGCAAAGTCCTTATTTCCACATCAAGTCATCTGCACAGGTAATGGGGCTTAACACTTGAACTAATCTTTTGGGAGGACACTATTCAATCCACAGCAGCTAATATTGAGTAAAAATAGTTCTGTTTTGTCATGTCAGCTCGGTGTTACTTATGAAAGTTCCTTATCAACTTGGTGTTAACTAAAATTAGACCAAACCCTGGACTCTCACAGTCTAATTTCTTCATCTCGGAAAGGTCAAGATTTCCTGGACAGCCCTTCTTCTGGGAATCATTTGTCTATTCATCTATTAAACAACGATTGAGCACATGCTGTCAGGTAGTAAGCATGTAAAGATGAACATGACATGGTCCCTGACCTCATCAAGTCTAGCGGAAGAGATCTGTGTTTGAATAAATGTACCATAAGAAATACGAACCAAGCACTGTGAGAGTATGAAAACAAGAGTTACAAAAAGATGAAGGTTTAGCATAGCTCTGTGACATGTTTTTAAAGTGCATTGGATGGTTCTTCTCTTAGAATGCTTGTATTACTTAACTACTGTTTTGCTCAACCATTCACATTCTGAGATTTTGGATCCTTGAGATATGATTATAGTGAAGTTTTTGAATTTGTTTTCATGTTCTCATTAAGCAGCACTTCAATACATTGTGGAAACATTGGAATATGTTTTCTAGCTATAACCTAATTTCTCAGAAAGGTATCATTTAATTGAAATTAATAATTACTCTTACCTTTCAGGTACTTTCTAGGATACTTTATTTTTATTTTGCTTTTCCTTACTTACTGTTTACAGTTTAAAGGTAAGACTCTGAGACCATGAAGCCCAGAAAGCTGTCGTGTTTTGGTATGTTCTTGTTAAACATGGAATTTGTTTTACAGCAAAGTTTTTAGGTTTGATTTACGTTTGCTTCTAGTCTCAAGGGCGAAGTGAAATCCTAATGAGTCTACAGAAAGTTCTGAATGGACTGGGAGGTGCGGCAGCTTCCTCTCATCGTGATATTTACAAGAATGCCAGGTCCCTCTTGACTGACAGGTCAATGGCTGTTCGGTGCGCAGTTGCCAAGGTTAGTGCTTGGCCAGTTTATAATGCTATTAGTTTTCCTGATTGCTTTTTTTTTTTTTTTTAAGTTTTAAAATATGATAACATGCTTATTGTTCCCATGGATTAGTTTCATTTTGTAAAATTATGTATAAATGGAATCATGTGGTATGTGCTCTCTTGTTTTTTGGTCTGGCTTCTTTCACTCAATATGATTATTTTCAGATTCATCTGTATTGTTACACATGTGTCATTAGCTCATTTCATTGCTGAGTAGTATTTCATTTGTGGATGTACCACAGTTGGTTTATTCCTTCACCGGTTAGGGACATTTAAGTTGCTTCCCATGCAGACTGCTACAAAAAAATGTATGAACATCTGCATACAAGTTTTTGTGTGGACATATGCATTCATTTTACTTGGGTAAATACCTAGGAGTGGAATAACTGGATCATATCATAGATCTGCGTTTCACTTTTTAAAAAATTGTCAAACTATTTTCCGAAGTACCCCTACCATTTTACATTTCCACCAGCAGTGTATGAGATTTCTAATCCCTCCACGTCCTCACCAATGTTTGGTTAATCATTCTTGTTCATTTTAGCCATTCTCATATATATGTACCCACATCTCATTGTAGCTTTAATTTCTATTTCCTTAATGACTAATGATGAGTGTATTTTCATGTGCTTATTGCCATCCTTACCTCCTTTGATGGAGAATCTATTCAAATCCTTTGCCCATTGTTTCATGGAGTTGTTTTCTTATTGGGTTTTGATAGTACTTTATTGTTTTTTTATGTATCTCTTTATCAGATACATGATTTGTAAATATTTTTTCTCAGTTGTGGCAGGTCTTTTCATTCTCTAAATAATCCTTTTCTAAGAGGGAAAATTTTGAATTTTATTAAAGTCCAATTTACTAATTTTTCTTATGTAGACTATGCTGCTGGTATTGTAGCTAAGAACATTTCCTAACTGAAGGTTTTTCTTATGTTTCCTTCTAGAAGTTTTATAGTTTTATACTTAGATATACAATCCACTTTTTACTTAATTTTTTAATATAGTGGAAGGTATGAATCAAAGTACTTTCTTTTATGATCCATTTTGAGTTACTTTTTTAATATGGTACAGGTTTGATTCAAAGTTCTTTCTTCCTTTTTTTTTTCTTTTTTGCAAATGTATACTCACTTGTTCCACCGCCATGTTGAAAACACTATCTTTTCTTCACCTATATTGCCTTTGCACCTTTGTTGAAAGTTGATTGTCCATATATGTATGGGTCTATTTTTGGACTCTGTTATGTTCTATTGATTTATCTTGATGTCAATAACACTATCTTAATTACTGTACTTTCATAATAAGTCTTGAAACTAGGTCGTATTAACCTTCCAACTGTTCTTTTTCAAAATAGTATTCTAGGCTCTTTGCATTTCCATGGGAATTTTAGAATTAGTTTCTCAATTTGTAGAAAAATAACATGCTGGGATTCTGATTCATGCTGATATTTTGCAATGAATCTATAGATCAATTTAAGAAGAGTTGATATCTTTTTTTCCTTTTTTTTCTTTTTCACATTTTTATTTAAATTCTATTTAGTTAACATATAGTGTAATATTGGTTTCAGGAGTAGAATTTATTAATTCATCACTTACATATAAAACCCAGTACTCATCACAAGTGCCCTCCTTTATACCCATTACCCATTTAGTCCATCCCCCACCCGCCTCCCTCAATCAACTCTGTTTTCTGTCATTGAGTGTCTTATGGTTTGCTTCCCTCTCTTTCCCCCTTCCCCTTTGTTCATCTGTTTTGTTTCTTAAATTCCACATATGAGTAAAATCATGGTATTTGTCTTTCTTTGACTGACTTATTTTACTTAGCATAATATGCTATAGCTCTCTCCATGTCATTGCAACTGACAAGATTTCATTCTTTTTGGCTGAGTAATATTCCTGTGTGTGTGTGTGTGTGTGTGTGTGTGTGTGTGTGTGTACACAATTTGTATCTTCTCCCTTTCCTTCATTTGTCTGGCTAGAGATTTATCAAATTTATTGGTCATCTCAGAGAAGCAGCTTTTGGTTTTATTTCTATTTTTCTTCTCAGTTTTCTATTTCAGCTCTTTTATCTTTATTATTCTGTTTTTGTCTCTGGTTACTTTGTGCTAAATTTGCTTTACATCATCTAGTTTCTTAAGGAGAAGCTGAGGCTATTGATTTAAGACTTTTCTTCTTTCTAAATAAGAATTTAGTGTTAAATATTTTCTCCAAAATACTGAAAACTCAAGGCAGTAAGGTGGAACAATTACAGGGTTAACTTTATGTTCCATCTCCTAAGGATCACTGTGCTTCATTGCGTGATGTCCAAGGTCTTGAAAACTATTGTTTCATATATTTTAATTTAATTCTTTGTTGTTTCAGGAGAAAGAGTAAATCTGATTCTTACTATATTGCTAGAAGTGGAAGTTGTAGAATGTAATTTACTTTTTTTTTTAAATGTCCAGTGTCTACTCGAACTACAGAACGAAGCTGTGTTCATGTGGACTGCTGAACTGGAAAATATTGCCACTCTCTGCTTTAAGGCTTTGGAAAACTCAAATTATGGGGTTCGGGTGGCAGTGTCTAAACTCTTAGGAACAGTCATGGCTACAGCGTTGATGCCAAAACAAGCAACAGGTATTGTTTGCCAGCCCCCAATGTAGACTATACCAGATATTTGAAGGTATATGGAATTTATCTAAGTGAGTTCTTTCTTGTAGGGAAGCCATTTTAAAGTTTTAAATTGTTGAGTGTCTTTGTCCACTACCAAATGGAATTTTCCTTGATACAGACATGTTTTATGGTAATAATATATACGATAATATGTATCAAGTATACTGGATATATAAGCAAGTATTGTGTAATCTTCAAGGGACTGGAGTCTGGCACTTTATATGCTTTTTAACTTTCAATCTCTGATGAGTAGACCCTTCTTATGGTATTTTGTTTGCTTCTTTCTTTCTTTTTTATGATTATTTTAAGCAGAATCAGAGGCATCATTGATTTGTCATGTGACTTGTGCTGTACCTCACAGTTCCATAGAGATGCCTCAGTCAGGGAGAGTTGTGAGTAGATGCTCAGTGAGCCACCTTCTGCTACTGTCCCCACCCCGACTCCACCTCTGTATAGTAGAAGGAGAATCAGATGTCATAGATTCAAGTCTAGGCTTTTATGTTAATTAGCTGTGAAACTCTCTGAACTTTAGTCTCTTCATCTTTAACGATAATTATTTCAATCTGTGCAATTAGATGATGATGACCGGTATCATTTATCAAGTGCTCAGTGCCAGGCACTGAATTAAGCATGTAACAGAATTGTTTTATTTAATCCTCACAAAAGCCCTATGAATTATAAGTACTACTATTTACTTATTTATTTTTAAATGTTTATTTTTAAGAGAGAGGGCATGCACACATGCACGCACATGGGAGGGGGACAGAGGATCTGAAACAGTCTCTGTGCTGAGAGCAGAGAGCCTGATGCACAGCTTGAACTCATGAACCTTGAACTCATGAATTGTGAGATGGTGACCTGAGCCAAAACCAAAGATGCTTAACCAACTGAGCCACCCAGGCACCCGTATAAGTACTGCCATTTTATAAATAAGGAAGTCGAGGCTTAGAGCCTTGTGTTAATTTATGTTCTGTTATGTGTTCTATTAAGTGTCAGAGCTGAAATTCAAACTCAGGCAGCCAAATTCCAAAGTTTACATACTTAATCATGAGCTGTATACCTCTCCCACAGACTTTTTGTGAGGATTATGTTTGCAGCTGTTTGTGAAAGGACTGTGTAAAATGTGAAGCTCTGTACAAGGGGTGGCAAGTTGGCTGCAGTCCAGTGACATTTTAGCTTATTGCTAACCATTGTGTAGAAAGCGTGGACTTGACAGTGTCTTTGCATCCACCTCAGTTGGGAATGACAGCTGTGATCAGTGATGGCTGTGGGTGTGTTCTGTCCTGGTTGTGTTACATATATCAAGGTTAACATTATTAGGCTATTTTTGGCATAGATTTATTGAATTGCTTTTAATATCTAGCTCCTTCCATTTTCTAGCATTTAACTTCAAAGTTGAATTTATTTTCACAAGTACATTGTAAATTTAAAGACTATAAGAAAACAAAAGGACCGTATATCCTTTGTAGTAAAGAATCCTTAAAAATAATTACTTCAATTTTAAGCGAGATTTATAAGAAAGTGTTATTCAACTAATAGCAAGATATGAATTTATTTTTCTTTCTGAAAGTAATGCGCCAGAATGTGAAGCGAGCGACATTTGATGAAGTCTTAGAACTCATGGCCACAGGATTTCTACGTGGAGGATCAGGTTTTCTCAAGAGTGGTGGAGAAATGTTAAAAGTTGGAGGGTCTGTTAATCGTGAAGTCAGAGTTGGAGTTACACAGGTTTGTAGTGTATACGTATAAAAGAATTCTGTTTGCATCGCTTGTGAAATCTCATGGAACATTCTTACTAGCTAACAGTACACACAGGTTTTTAATCTTGTCTGGTTTCTTTCAAAACATTTATTTTACCAAATGAATGAATTACATTCAAATTCCAAATTACACACTTATATGGAAAGATAGATTCTTCATGATGAGTAAATAAGCCTTTGTCTACTATATTTACATAAGTATCCGACAACATTTTTGCAAGTTTTACTTGGCAAACAATCAGATGTAAAATAATTCAGTTTTATTTGAAATTAGATTCAAATAGCTTTAGGCATTTAGAGTTTAATGTTCTCCAGCTACCCTGTAGCCAACTGAATTGGTTAATACTTTGGATTTGTCATTAATGATTAATCACCAGTGCAATTATGAAATGAATTCTGACTTGGAATTATAATCTCAAAATAATAATTAACCAAATAAGGTATTATGGTTAAAGATCTAAGAACAATTAATACATAATAAGATAAAATATTTCTTTGTTATCTTAGTCAAAATCACCCCAACTATACATTGTTCCTAAAACAAGGGTAAAATAATATTAAACCATTTTTATCCTACTATCATAAGCAGCTGTTTTCTAGGTCAATGTTTGTTTAGGATGTGTGAGTTTTCTTAGTCCTACAGCCTTTTACCTTCCTCATCATTAGGGTGAATTCAGCTTTCCTTCCCTCCCTTCCCATTCTCTTTTGTGTTTTTCATGAAGCTGTTATCTTAAGAACAGATTTTAGTCCAAGATACTTCCACCAGGTCTCAAGTTTTCAATTTTTTCAGCTTTCATCTCAAATATATTTTGTGTGTTGTTATCATATATTTCTGTAGTTGCTTTACCTATAATTTCAGTTGATTTATATAATTTATCTGAAGTTTTATCTTTATAGGCATATGTCGTTTTTGTGACTACGTTGGGTGGTCAGTGGTTGGAGCGTAGCTTTGCTACATTCTTGTCGCACGTACTTGATCTGGTCTCCCATCCTCGGGCAACGCAAACACATGTAGAGGCTGTGTACTCAAGACGATGTGTCTCCTTTATCCTAAGAGCTACCGTGGGCAGTTTGCTAGGTGAAAAAGCCCAGATCGCAGCTGCCAAAGAAATATGCCAAGCCATTGGAAAACAGATGAAAGCAGTAGGTAAGAATTGGTATCTTAGTGCATCTGGTTGATTAGTCATTTCATTTTGTATTACTATTCTTGATAAATATAATAAATCTGATTTGTTCATGTCACTTTCTGGACTGTGTTTAATAGTTTTATTGAGAACTCTTATTATTAAAATAACATAATTACAGTAAAATCAAATTTTTAGAGATTTAGGTAGCATGTTTGAAAGGTTAGGTTTTCTGTTTTATTTCCAGAATCTATACTGATGCTAGAGATCTCCTAGTAAGCTCTGTTGTGCTTTGCAGTCTTTAAGGAACAGTCTGTTGTAATTATTCTGCTTGGAGCCTTTTGTTTATAAACACAAGTTTGTTTGTTTTCCCTCCATTAATAGGCTTACTGCGAAGACACGTGGTTATTAGCCCACCATAGAATACACTGTGAAACCTCAGTAATTCATAATTAAAAGAAATCCTTTTCAAAGAAATGTCCATTTTACAAAATGTTCAGTTTAACAAATAGTCATTGAGTATCTGTGATTTGCAAAGCAGTAATTCAGGGTTTGAATGATGAGTGAGATAAAAGTTCCTTGTAATCCAATAGGCCTGCAACCCAATTAGGGAACTATCTAAGGTAAGGTATAAATTCTGTAGGACAATTCAGTTTTATTAATTCTAATCATGCAAATTGTATTGCCTACTAGTGGTCTTTAGAAATAAGAATTTAATGAATAGAAAATATTCAGCAACTAATATTTAGAGAATATGCATTAAACAATTTATAAAATCTATGAAAGTAAATTCACAAATAGTTTTCATTGTTTTTTTTAAATTTTTAAAAAATGTTAATTTTTTGAGAGAGAGAGAAAGAGAGACAGAGCATGAGTGGAGGAGGGGCAGAGAGAGAGGGAGACAGAATTTGAGCAGGCTCCAGGCTCTGAGCTGTCAGCACAGAGCCCGATGCAGGGCTCGAACTCACAATCCATGAGATCACAACCCGAGCCTAGGTCAGACTCTTAACCAGCTGAGCCAACCAGGCACCCCTTTCATTGTTTATAATAGCTTATTTAGCAAACCATTTTTAAATGCTTAGGGCTAACTACAAGTTATGAATTGTGGATTAAAGCGTGTTTAGATTAGTGAGGCATCATTCTTTAGTTATATTAAAATAATAGTCTGTCCTAGTTTCACAACTTGAAAAATACTCGTACATTGATGTGTTGAAGAAATGTTTGAGTGCCAGAAACACTGCCAGATTGTGGGAATAAAATAGTGAACCAGATATAGATAATACCTGGTCAAGGGGCTTATGGTTTAGTAAGCAAAAGGTAGAGTTCATGCATTTCCAAGTCCAGAAATAGGTAAAAATAAAGAAGCCCATAATGAAAATTACAGTCTGTAATGTATTAATCTATTATATTCTACTATTATGCATTATATTTAGATTTTAGTCTATTAGTACACAATGAATACAATAAAGGTAAGGAAGTTTTACAGTCACGTAAGCGTTATTAATCTTAAGGTCATAGACTAGCCATTTGAATTTTTTTTTCAAAAATATTTTTTTAACATTTATTTATTATTGAGAGACAGAGAGAGCATGAGCATGACCATGCAAGGTGCAGAGACAAGAGGAGACACAGAATCTGAAGCAGGCTCCAGATTGAGCTGTCAGCACAGAGCCCTATGCCCGGCTTGAACTCACAGAGGGCAACATCATGACCTGAGCCAAAGTCAGACACCCAACTGACTGAGCCACCCAGGCACCCGCCATTTGATTTTTAAAAGAATCTTAAAAAGCATGCAGATGGCATCACTTGGACCTTGAGTTGCTGAATGAGGTTATCAAAAACAATGGCCAAGAGCAAACTAAGGGCAAATGTCCAGGAATGGACTTCATATAGCCAGCCAAAGAATTTTAGGACTAAAAACAAAGCAAAGCCAGTTATCACTAATCTTAAGAAGATAAACATTGTGAATGATGAAAAAATTAACAGAGTGAATAAAACTTTTGTAGATATACAAAAGGAACTTGCATGTTTCTCCAAAGGGCTTTCCCTTGAGCCTCTACAGAAACCGCTGATTCCTCAGCAATGTCACAAAAACGAACCAGTTACTGTTGATGAAGCGCCAAGATCAAATGCTTAGTTGTAATACACTGGTGATACATCAGATACCCCAAAAGACCAATAAATTAAATGTTTTATACAGTTTTAGTTTAAAACTAAATAAATACAAAACAAAAAATTTTTTAAATCTTAAAAGCAGAATTGAATGCAATGCTATATCTCTGGGATTTATGGGCCAGAATATATTCTCAATTAATTTGACAAGAAATCTTCACTTGTCTTATGTTAAATACATTTTAATTCAAGTGAAAAGCCAGGGAAGGGGGCAGCAAAGCTGAAGGAACTTTAGGAAACATCTCAGTAAGAAATTCTAAAGCCAGTTTCCTTACAGATCTACTTCCTTTCTAGTTAGAAATTTGACAGTGTTGCCGCCCTTGATAGCAGTGATAATAATAAAGTAAGAGTAATGGCTGCTGACATTTGCTGAACATGTATTGCGGGCACCATTGTGCTGTCTTCTTTTTATGAATTGACGTTTTAATCACCACAGTGCCCATTGAGATTGGCCCTTAAGCCTCTGAGCAGATGAGGAATTTAAGACTTGGGTCAGTGGAGTATCTTGCCCGGAGTCGCATAGCTGACGTGACTAGTGGAGATGGGACGGGAACCCGCACTGCCTTTCTCCAGAGCCAGTGCTTTTGTACAATGTGGCTTGCTGCTGATCACTAGAGCTAGATGTATTCCTATAGCAGACGATATACCCCAGAGTGTATTGAAGTAGTGTCATGATGTTGTTAACAGTGTTTTTAAGTCACTTCAGTGTTTAGTTACATAAGCGTTCTGCTAAGAAATAATTACATACAGAGTTTTTAACACCCAGACATCAACTAGTGTAAATGTTGATATACAAATATCAATTGTAGGGGTGCCTAGGTGGCTCAGTCGGTTAAGCATCCAACTCTTGGTTTCGGCTCAGGTCATGATCTCAGAGTTTCATGGGTCCAAACCCTGCATGGGATTCTCACTCTCTCCCTCTCTCCCCTCCCCTTCCCTACTCACGCTGTCTCTCTCTCTCTCAAAATAAATAAACTTAAATATCAGTTGTATAAATCAAAAACATTATGTCACAATTTAATTCACCCACATCAAACACCTGATTGTGTGTTTCCAGAAACAGTAGTGAATGATACGAGTGGTGAAAACAAATCTGGAGCTGCAGATGTCGCAGCAAGCCAGCATGTGATGGTCTGTGCCCTCCAGGAGCTCGGGAGCCTGGTGCAGAGCCTGAACGCTACCGCTTCCCCTCTCATTCAGGAAGCATCTATAGGTATGAGGATTCACTTACTTGCTGGGATTCTTTTCACTATTTAAATAAGGAAGTCATACATGTGGTCTATGTTTAACTCCTGATTAATTGCTTGTCATTACAATTAGCAATTTTTAGATCATTTAGATCAGTTATGTTTCATTTAAGTTAAGATTCACTGTGATTGTGAATGTTGAATAAATGGTGAAAGAAAGTTTGGGGAGACAAAGACATCATGGTTGTTTGTAATAATTGGCTAACGTTTGTTAAACATTCATTTAAGTTTTACATCATTTATATTTTATTGGGTGTAATTATACCAAGTTTTTTGTAGAAAATGTTTCTTTAAAGTTCTCTGCTGTTTCTGAGACGATGTGATGCACTTTTTGGCAAAGTTCTGAATGTATCTGGCTAAAACCATAATGATTATGATTTTAATCATCGTGTTACATGTAGACTTCTAGTTCATGGAATCATTGGACTTCGTTCAAGAATAATTTTTTGAGTATTTCTTTTTAGGACTTTTGGAGACAGTGACTTCAGTGCTTCTCCATCCGAGTATGGCCGCTCGGCTTGCTGCCGCATGGTGTTTGCGCTGTGTGGCTGTGGCATTGCCTTTCCAGTTGACGCCATTTCTAGACAGGTGTGCAGAGCGGCTCAACAACCTGAAGACATCACCGGAAGCTGTTAGTGGATACAGCTTTGCAATGGCTGCTCTCTTAGGTGGAGTTCATCAATGTCCGTTGGGCATTCCTCATGCCAAGGGAAAGGTACGACAGAGACCACGGAGTTACAAGTGCTTTCATGTGGGCTTTAGTCTTCGTTGGAACACCTCCTGTGTTTAATGTTGAGCTGGGTGATCAAAGAAAAACAGTTTTACTCTAATAATATAAAATATAGTGTGATGCTAATATGGAATTTGACAGACCCTTTAATTCTGTTGTCTGAGTGTAGTATCATTTTTTTTTAGAGAGAAAAAAAAAAAAACAGACCCATAACAGTTATTATGTAGAAATCAGAGCTTTTTTTCATCCGTTAGAGATAAAAATTCACATTGCTCTATTCAAAGATGTCAAGAGAATATGCTATTGCATTTAGCATTTTGATAATATTAATAGTTGAATGGTTTTTATGAGTCAATTTTTTTCTTATTCTTTCTACGATACCTACTAATACTATTGTCGGGGTTTTTTTTCTCAAGAATATTAAGCATTTGTGTAAATGCTATCTGCAACTTTCCATATGTAGATTGGGGCTAGATTTTTAACTTCTTATTCTTTCTCGGACATTAGGCCCAGATCCAGTTGCTCTTAAGAGCTCCGTAGCTGCCACTCAGGTGTCGGTGTCCACCTCCCTTTGTCTTTCGACTGCCTCCTCTCTGATTACCCGCCTGCAGTCTTTCTCCGGTCTCCCCACTCCACTTCCATGTTTCACGTTAGCTCAGAGACCCTTAGGGACTATCCAACCTCAGAGAATAAGTAGAATTCCCTCTGTCTAGTGAAGCGTCACCTCCACAATTTGCTGTCATTCTACCCATTCATTCTCCTTTCCCACTGCTCTGCTTAGGCTAGTCATCTTGCCCTCTTCCCATGCCTTTTGCAGCCTTCATAACTGTGTTCACTCAGTAGAATCTCCTCTCCCTTCTTGGTGACATGAACCAAACGTATCTATATGTTTAGAGCCCAATTCAAGTTCCATCATGTGTTCCACAAAATTTCCTCAGAGTTACTCTGTCTACGATAACCTTTGCCCTTGCAAACCACTACTATATCTGTCTTACTGTTTTGTCTTTTATTGGTGTGCTGCTTATTACTTCCCATTCACCTGTGACCTCTCTAAGACTGTAAATGCTGTAAGATTACTTTAATGGCAGAAACATATTGGCAGTTCAACAAATCTTTAAATATAGGATGATGGTACTACCAATAATAGCATTTAATAAGTGGCTACATGGACCAGCACTATTCTGAGTGCTTTGCTGTATTAACTTATTTCATCCTTGCTGGAGTGAGGTTGGCATTCCTATTATTCCTATTTTACGAGTGAGGGAACTGAGAGGGGGAGGTTAATGTGTCCCAGGTCGGAAAGCCAGGAAATGACAAAGCTGGGCCATGAACCTGGGCAGCCTGGCCCTGGAGCTCTCCCTCAGCCCCTGTGCTACCCGAGGTCTCCTCAGAGATGACAGTGCAATTGAGATGCAGTAGGTCTTGATGTTGGCTCTTTTAAAACGTTAATGGGAGCAGCAAATGCCTTTTAATAAGGCATACTCGCTATGTACTTTCTTATTTGGTTTCTTTAACTTGTTTCAGTTAAAATCCAATTCTGAACTTCTCTTGCAGATGGTAGTTAGTATCGCTGAAGATCTCTTACGAACTGCTGCCCAAAATAGCAGGCTGTCTTTACAGCGCACCCAGGCTGGATGGCTTTTACTCGGAGCACTTATGACTTTAGGTATAGTTATATCTGAGTAGCATCTCGTCTTACTCTGTAACTGTCAGTAGGTTATAAATAAAATGTAATTTAAAAGCATTAAACTTCACATTCTAGACTTTGAATGACATGGTAAAATGGTGAAGGTGTTTTTCCTCCCATTTGGGAGTAGATTTCTATTTTTGGTAATTTCTGCTTAAGTACATTTAAGGAGAAAATTGTTAACAAAGTTTCACCTTAAAAAATAACAAAGTATCACCTTCACCCCGAGACTAGCTGTGGTCTAACTAAGTGGCTTAGTGTTAACCAAATGAGATGAGAGTATGGGGAACATTCCATCCTAAAAGTGATGTGAGTGACATGATTTTGGTGGGGTGATACAGTCACATTTCAGTGGTCTTGTTGGTGCTGATTTTCTGAAGTTACCCTTCTCCCCTTCACTTCCCTAAGTGCTGTGACAAATCTGAGATGCAAGCAAAATTCAGCACTGTACATAGAACAGAAATTTGTCATGGTGATGAGGTGTGTCAACTTTTTAGTTCACATGTCCAGCTTCCACTGTAAAAAGTGTGTGTGTGTGTGTGTGTGTGTATGTCTGTGTGTCCTACAAAGTAACTCACTACTTTGAGCCCCTACGTTTTGAAAGTGCTACTTTGACCTAGTTTTCTGGAAAAAAAAAAAAGTGGTAAGTCTTCCAGAAATTTATGTTAAATATGTTCAATGGTATGTTAAAGGAATTCCTTAGCGGTGTAAATACACATTCCTAGTTCTAAACATACTGCTCCTCCATAAAACAAAATTAACCATTATTAGTTGCCCCCCAAATGGAGGAATATATAAGTGTGGGGGGTGGGATTGGGTATATATGTTTATATCCATGTATATTTACAGAAAAGATACCATAAACTGTGTCCCAGATGTATTTCATAATTGATAACGCACAATCCACCATTCTGAACATAGTTGGGTAATTTCTTCTAAAGTACTTTTTGCGGATTTATGTTTGGCTGCTAAAAATGTTGAGTCTTTGTAGGTGAGTTTTATTATGCTTTAATAGATATTTATTTTCCTCACTGAATAAGAAACATTTTGAGCTGGGAGGAAGTGGAGGAAGGTGATCAGAGGTAGAGACTTGCAGTTCTGAGACGAAGGAGTACTGGGGATGTGACGTCCTACGTGGTGACTGCAGACACTGCTGTATGACAGACAGGAAAGCTGTTAAGAGAGTAGTAAATCCTGAGGGTTTGCATCACAAGGAGAAATTTTTTTTTAATTTCTTTCTTCCTTTTTTTTTTTTTCCATTTTATTGTATCTATATGAGGTGATGAATGTTGGCCAGACCTGTTGTGATACTCATTTCACAATTACTTGTAACCTAAGCCTTCACCTTGTACAGTGATGTATGCCACTCATTTCTCAGTCACACTGGAAAATACGAGAAACATTTTGAAACTCTTACTATTATACATGAAGGTAGAATGAAATGATAATATTAAAGCTTGTGTAGGGCTCTTTGACTTTTGTTTGTAATGTATGTTTTTTTTTATTTAGAAATGGGTTATTTTTATTTATTTTTATTATTATTATTTTTTTACAAATAGTTTATTGTAATGTATGTTTTATGTATGTTTGGTTTCGCGTTCTCCTTTTCCCCATTAGGACCATCTGTAGTTCGATACCATCTGCCCAAGATGTTGTTATTGTGGCGAAATGTTTTCCCTCGTTCTCTAAAGGAATTGGAGGCGGAGAAGGCCCGAGGCGATTCTTTTACCTGGCAGGTAACATTGGAAGGTCGTGCCGGAGCTTTATGTGGTAAGAACTGAAAGGGGTGTGCTCCCAGAATATAATTTTATTACAAAAATATTTGTGAAGTTAAGGAAAATCACTGCTTCAGATTTTTATGTTAATGTCTAAATATAAATTCATAGACTTGTAGACTGGGAAAGAAACTTTATAAGTAACCAAATTTTTTCATTTATTTATTTTTTGAGAGAAAGAGTGAGAGAGCACGTGCTTGCGTGTAGGAGGCAGGGGTGGGGGGGGTGGTGGGGAGAGAATCCTAAGCAGTCTCCGTCTGTTGGCACTGAGCTCAAACTTACAAACTGTGAGATGATGACCTGAGCCAAAACCAAGAGTCTTATGCTTAACTGACTGAGACACCCAGGCATCCCATAAGTAACCTGATTTTGAGATGGAAGTGAAGCAGTGACGCGGAAGAAGAGGTCAGCATTAGTGGTCACATGGGAGATCCCAGGCCTCTTGATTCCCCATTATTGCAGTCTTCTACCTGTCACAGAGGCACTGTCACTACATGAAAAACCCAGTGGGTATTTAAAGGAAGAAGACACTCAGGATCTCCCAGGTTACTGAGTTGATAGTCAATCTTTTCTTAACGGACAAACAGCTGTTTCCTTCATCGTTATCAAATCTGCAAATGTTGAGATGCATTTTTTTCAGACATCCACATTACAAAAATTATGAATAAAATTGTTTTTGTTTAGAAGTCAGCAACTTACAGGAAAGGCTCCACTTTTGTTTCAACTGGGAACTAGAATTACACTGGGTGACTGTTCTTTTTTGGTTGGAAAGTTTTTTTTTTCCCAAACCATGGGAAACCGATATATGCTTAAAGCATAAAGGTGGCAGGGCAAGGTGTCAGTTTTGTTCCCAGACATCTAAGAGCTGTTTTTGTCTTAGTTCTATTGCTAAAGAGGCAGCAAAGATATTCCTTCTCACTGAGCCATTTTGTCCACCCTTGGTTCTGTCTTGCTTTCTTTGTAGTTATCTGAATTCAGTGATGTTACAGACCTTTCAATTCATACTCACAGAAATCCCCTAACAGATACCTTCCCTCCCTCCACCTTTCTTTCTTCTAGCCTTTTCTAATGATATTTCTCTATAGTTGCAGTTAGTTCTTTGTTTGATTTGACCTGATTTCAGAACCTTATATTTCATAATAATTAAGAATTGAACATTTTTATCTAGCGATGAGGAGTTTTGTCGCACATTGCCCTGAGCTCCTAACTGAAGATGTGATTAGAAAATTGATGACCCCAATTGAATGTGCCATGACGATGATGTCACAGTAAGTAAGCAATTATAACAAGTTAATATCCAATTTTACATATTTATAAATAGTCATGTTTTGTATTTCCCTCTAACGTCACACAGGAAACATGTAAAACTTTACTTTTTTTAAAGGACCTTAAAAACTATAGTAATGGAATGGATTGAAAAAATATTGTGTTTTATATAAGTGTTCCAATAAAGGTCACAGTATAAACTAAGATGAAAATGTTATACTCACCAGTGTATTTTGACAGTACATTGATACGTTGCTGAAAATGTCTATAACACTAATTCTAATAAGCTGACAACGACTGTACTTTTGATATTTTAGCATTCCGTCTGTGATTAAAGCCCATGGAGTTCATCTGAAAGCTAGTGCTGCAATGGTCCGTTTAAGACTTTATGATATATTGGCTTTGTTACCTCCAAAAACTTATGAAGGTAAATAAAATTTGCAGTAGCTAATAAAAATTCTCCAGTATACCTTTCCAGTTCTTCACAACATTGCAGAGTTCTGACCGGGGCTGTCCCCCTGACCATACAAAGTTAAGACAACCATTTTACTTTTCTTCGTATACAGTAGCTAACTCTCACTGCACACTTACTATGTTCCAGGTTTGTTCTAATCCCTTTACGTGTATTTTCTTCTGTGACTCTAACCACAACTTTATGAGGTAATTCACGTGTATTTTATAGATGAAGAACCTCAGGTACAGAGGGCTAATGTAACTTACCTAAGTCTGAGATCTAGTAAGTGGCAGAGCTTGGAGTCAGACCCCGCTGGTCAGCTTCAAAGTCTAGGCTTTTAATTAGTATCGTAAACTGCTTCATATATATTATAATATAGCCAATAGTTCAGGAATCTTGAAAGAGAATAATAATGTAGTTTACAGATATCAAATACTATGTGAAATGTTCATATTAAAATAAGCCATTGATTTGTCTTCAGTTCAGCCATGCCCAAGAATTCTGATATGCTCAGCCTCAGTGTGTGTACATCATTGGGTGGTTAATAATAAAAAATAATCATGTCATACTTAGTATATTTAAATATATTTAAAGCATTAAAAATATTTAACATATTTATTAAATTTAAATGTTTTAAATGTAAATAGTAAATTTAATAGTTAATATAAATATTTTCTCTGAGTTTTTTTGTTACTTTAAATAATTTGGGCTAAAATGCATAATATAATCATAAAAAAGAAAGTACAATTATTGTATATTAAAACAGCATTAAAGTATTTGATATAGATTTTTTTTTAATGTTTATTTACTTTTGAGGGAAAGAGAGAAAGAGAGAGACAGACCGTGAGCAGGGGAGGGACAGAGAGAGAGGGAGACATAGAATCTGAAGCAGGCTCCAGGCTCCGAGCTGTCAGCACAGAGCCTGAACCCAAGAACCACGAGACCATGACCTGAGCAGAAGTCGGACACTTAACCGACTGAGCCACCCAGGCGCCCCTAGATTTTTTTTTAGAAAGCAAACGGGGGGACTTATTTTATCCCTCTTAAACATGTTGCTTCTTTTTGTGGGCAATGATTGTAATTTTCATAAAAACTGTTCTTTCATGTCTGATCTGAAATTCTGATTTTTTTTAGGATCTTTCAATGCACTTCTTAGAGAACTGGTAGCGGAATTCACTTTGACTGACAATTCAGCCAACACAACCACTTCCCTCCTCAGATCCCTCTGCCATTATGATGACAGTGTTCTTCTTGGTTCCTGGCTTCAAGAAACTGATCACAAGTCAATTGAAGACCAGGTAACAAACTACACAAGGAATTGAAATACTCTATCATCAAAAGCAATGGGGCTGTTACACATTGTCATTTAAAAAGAAAATATTTCAGACTAAAGTTGAATTTTATTTTAGCTTTCTTAGACATTTAAAGATCACTTCCTGGTGAAAAATGGTGAATTTCTTATGATCTTTTATAAAAGAGTTATCAGCACCTCTGTTAATGAGTTTTTATGTGTTTTAGTTATTCCTGATATTGTTTTGCTTACACATTTTAAGATAGGCAGTATAAAAATGTTAGAATGAATAAGCATTTTCTTAAAATTATACAGGGTGTTACTGATAGCTTTTTTTAGTGGCCAAATCATATTTTTATCTGTTTAAAAATTTTCAGATTCAATCATCTTTGGTTTTTTCTTTTTTTGTCAGATTCAGTCATTCTTGGGGTTTTTTTTGGTGATGTTGTTACCTTTTTTCCTCCCTTTCATTCTGTTCTTCATGCCTAACTAATACTTCGTGAGTTCCTTAAAGTAGATTTTGAATGGTTTTTATGTCATTCTTTTTCTAGCTCCAGCCAAACAGCGCATCTGGAAGTGGGGCTCTGGAGCATGACCCGTCTTCCATTTATTTACGAATACCTGCTGGGGAAGCTGTCCCTGGTCCCCTCCCTCTTGGGGTTTCAGTCATTGATGCTTCCGTGGCTCTTTTTGGTGTAGTGTTTCCTCATGTTTCTTATAAACACCGGTTAGTATAAAACCAATCAAGTAATTTTAGTTAAATATAAATTATACCCAGAGGGGAGTGGGGGTGGGGGTGGATGAGTTAAATAGATGATGGGGATTAAGGAGGGCATTTGGATGGAAGTGTTGAATAACTATATTGCACACCTGAAACTATTACACTATGTTAACTAGCTGGAATTTAAATAAAACTTTTAAAAAATAAAAATAAAAAATAAAAACACTTTTTAAGTATTTAACATAAATAAAGCTATCGATAAGGAAAAACATATATATAAGTTATATTTAAACAATAAATTTTCCCATCCTAGTTACCTGCAATAAGGTAAACGACTACTTAAACAATAGGCTTATAAGTTTAATAACATAAGTGATACATAGACAATGAAAAAAAGTCGCTTGAAAATTCCATGTAATTGAAACTTTTTGAGATTTGGCTCTGTGCACTAACCTCTGGCATCCATTGTATCGTGGACTGTCTTACAACAGCAAGATTTTTGTTTCAGTAGTTCGTTTGCCAGTTTTTAAGTAGGTTTTCAGTAGATCTTTAATTAGAGACATCAGTTTGCTAACTCTTTTGTTTTTATTACTGAAGAAGTTAATGAGCGTGAAGTCCACTCTCTAACAGTGTTTGTCTGTCATACTTGAGACACTAACAGGTTGTTTTTCTAATAGGAGCATTTTGGTTTCCTATATTCTGTGCCCGCAGACACCGTCCCTAATTTTCATAGGCATTTTATCTACTTATGGTGGTTTTTTCAAAAGCGAGAATGAAAATGAATTAGTGTCTGACACTCACAGATAACTTGTTTAACAATATATGCTTTTACGGGCACCTGGCTGGTTCAGTTGGTGGAGTGTGCTACTCTTAATTTTGGGGTTGTGAGTTCAAGCCCCACGTTGGGTATAGAGATTACTTAAAAATAAAAAATCTTTTTAAACAGTGCTTTTGAAACATTGTTATGTTTGTGTATAAAGATGACATAAATATAAAAACTAATGTAAATATTGTCTTTAAAAAATGCTTAGGTTACTTGGTTAATTGCTTTTTAATTGGAGGAGAAAATTTTCAATGTAAAATTTCACTTTACCTAGGTATCTTTAAGAACATTTGGTTGCCACATAAATGTTGAAGAATATTATAGGGGAAAGAATCTCATAAAGCATATACTTTTTAATGTCCTTGTTTTAAATCAGGAAATCTAGGTCTAAGAGTTTGTGGTTTACCTGAAGTTATACAGCTAGTTATGAGAGCTGTGACCAGAGTCCAGGATTATCTTAACTATGTTAAATCACTTTTGTAGAACAAGGTGAACTATAAATAAATAAATTATATTAAAATTATTAACTTAAATATCCAATGATGGAGGAAAGAGTCAATCTCTTATGGAAAGTCAATAGGTTAGAATATTTTTTTTACATAGACAATGTTTTGATATGCTCTTTATACAGTGTTAAATGATAAAAGGCAAGAAGTGATCCCAGTTTGGTATTTTAAAGAAAAGACCTGAGAGGCCCCAGGGTGTCTCAGTCGGTTAGGCATCCAAATTTGGCTCTGGTCATAATTTCACAGTTTATGAGTTCCAGCCTTGCAGTGGGCTTCTGCTGTCAGCACAGAGCCCACTTCAGATCCTCTGCCTCCTCCTCTCTCTGCCCCTCCCCCCCCAAAAATAAGTAAAACATTAAAAATTATTTAAAAAAAAAAAGATCTGAAAGAAAATGTACCTGAGGGTAAGAATAGTTATGTCTGGATGGTACTTTTTTGTTACTAATCTTTAAATTAAATGAAACAAATATTGTATAATAAAGACAAAACATTTTTGAAAATAAGCTTTTTAAAAAGGTTATGTGTTTGAGGTCAGTTATAAGTAAATCATGCTTCCAGTAGGGTTGGAGACCCTGTGTGTCATCTTATGTGTGTGCTTGAAAGCAGGGTGAATGATGCCCCGCTTCCTCATCCATAGAAGATGTGGATCTATGTCAGAGCAAGTGTTAGAGAGTCAATTTTAGCCCCCCAGTAACTCTCACTGGAGTGCCTACTGAAGGAATTAGATGATTTCTTCCTATGTGATTTCTGAAGAATACTTTGACCTGAGACCTATGGCCTATTATAAATTGAGCTTAAATCCTTATAGTGACCTTAGGGAGATCCTGATTTCCTACTTTAGGTCATAGTTATTTTGTACTGAATCCAACTTCCCAAATTCCCTTGCCCGTCTGATTTATTTTTAGAAGAATCTGAACTGATCTCATTCTCTTTTATCAGAATAGCCTCAAATGGCTGTGATTTTTTTTTTCTCACTGTCTCATTTAAAAAAATTTGAAATAAAAAAATTCACTTCTGATTTTTTACATAAAAAAAAAAAAAAAAGACCACGGCTAAATCCCTTTAAAGATCTCCTAGTTAGCTTCTGAGAATAGGACATAAGGTATGATTTTCTTCCATGGGAGTGTATTCTAAAAAGAAGAAAAATTTTCTGCCACATTTTAAAATTTCCAACTTAAAAATCTTCCACACAGTTACATAATTAATGATTGTTAATTCTGTTCAAGAAACTTTGAGCACCTACTGTATGCCAGGCACTGATATTATGACCTTATTTTATTGAATGAAACTTTATGTTTAGTCTCTTGCCTGGTTCTAGTTAAAAACCACATGTCCCTATATCCGTTCAGGAGAAGGAGATCTGATTTGAACCAGCTATAGGAATGAAATAAAAATGAGACAGCACCGGGCATTATTTGTTACCAATTAGCTTATACTCTTTGTATGTCTGTTTTTTGAGCCATATTTGAATAAAAAGTTTTGCTGATGTGATCTTTATTATTATAGATTACAAATGTTGGACCACTTTGCTGAATGTGTTAAACAAGCCAAAGGTGTCCGTCAGCAGGCCGTGCAGCTTAATATTTTTACTGCTGTTCTTAGCGCACTAAAGGTATTTACTTTTAAAACATAAGTATTCCGCGGGTGCCTGGGTGGCTCATTTGGTTGAGCATCTCTTAATTTTGGCTCAGGTCATGATCCCACTGTTGTGGGAAGAGCTCCGAGATGGATTCTGTACTGCGTATGGAGCCTGCTTAAGATTCTCTCCCTCTCCCTCTCTCCCTCCCCCCCCACCCTCCCTCCCTCTCTCTCTCTCTCTCTGTCCCTCTCCCCCACTTGAGCATGTGCATCCTCTTTGTCTCTCTCTTAAATAAAATAAATTTTAAAAAATAAGTATTCTGAACTAAGATTTTAATAAATGCTTTTAATAAGGCAAGTATTTCTAGACCATTATGATGATTAAATGTGTATCACTTGAAAATTATGTTTTTATATCAGTTTAAATTATTAGAAACTGTTAGGCTCATTGCAACTAAATAAGTGTTTTATATTTTAATAATGTTAGAGTTCATTTTTTGATCTGATCTTTCAGATTTTCTAAGTTCTAGTAAATTCTTTTGGAATTTTCAAAGATGTCTGACTAATGAAATCTGATATTCTCCTTAAAGTTAACTAGATAAAGTTTATGTCTTGTGCAATTCCTTTAACCTTTTGAACCTCAGTTTCTACATATCTGAAGTGAAATCACCAGTATTTTGCCTATCTGTCAGAGTTCACGAACTGTTTTATATAGCCTATAGCCTCTCATGACATTTGAAAAATTTTTTTATTATTCAACACTAAGGTTATTACAAGGTCTTACTGTTAGAATGACAGCAAGTACAAGTGTTTAAATGGGCATAATTAAATCATGTTTTGTAAGCATCAGGGAAAATGGACATTGGCATATAGTATAGAAATGGAAGTTTGTATCATTTATATAACTTAGTATATGCCCTATTTAGAGACCATCAGCTAATATGAACATCTGAGTTTTTTAAAAAAGAATTGAGTAGTCATAGTCTTCTTCAGTGGTTGGAAGGCTAGCAAACCAACTGTAATATTGCTCTACAGTATACATATCTTCATAGATTTGCTTGGTAATGCCTCTGCTGTAGTTAACATTTTCCCCAGGCACCATGAATTGGATTTTTCGTCTCATGTAAGTTAAGTTCCATGACAAGTAGGTGTACCTAGAACAGAGATATTAACATTTAATATGAGGAGCAAACTGTATTAATATTCAGTTACTGATTATTTTTACCTTATTTTATCTTTTTATGTATACTGAATGTACTCTTGATGATATACTTATCTTCTCTGGAGTTTTTATATAAACATGTCAAAGTTTCATACTCATCAACCCTTTTCTTTCCCTAAAGTTCTAATGATAAATGTCAATCAGTTGAATACCAGTTGACTTAATAGTACAGCATCCCTTATACATAAAAGCAGTGATTTATATATAAAAAGCATTAGTCATTGGATAAAGATACTTCCAGGGATTCTTCATTTGAGGGCTGATTGACTCTAGGCTTGTTATATATCATGTTGTGAATCATGTTTAGGAAAGTGATTAACAGGTATTGATTCTAGGCATAGTATATGCCTGTGAAGGATGACTGCAGAGGGGAGAAGGTAGGTGACTGGGTAAAATAGGTGAAGGGGATTAAGAAGTACAAACTTACAGTTATAAATAGGTCATAGGAATACAGCATGGGAAATACAGTTAATAATACTGTACATTGACAGATGGTGACTACACTTACCATGATGAGCAGAGCTTAATGCATAGTATTGTCTAATCATGTTGTATACCTAAAACTGTAGGTTTGTACAGTATGTCCACTGCACTTTAATTTAAAAAAAAGAAGATGGTTGATAACAGGCACCCCTATTTTATAGCAGCATTATTTACAATAACCAAGATATGGAAGCAGCTCAAATGTCCATCAACTGGTGAGTGGATAAAGAAAATGTGGTGTATATGCACAATGGAATGTTACCCAGCCATCAAAAATAATGAAATCTTGTCATTTACAATGACATGGATGGAGCTAGAGAGTATAATGCTAAGGGAAATAAGTCAGAGAAAGACGAGTACCATATGGTTTCACTCATGTGTGGAATTTAAGAAACAAACGAGCAAAGGGGAAAAAGAGAGAGACAAACCACAGAACAAACTCTTAACTATAGAGAACAGACTGGTTACCAGAGGGCAGGTGGGTGGGTGGATGAGTGAAATACGTGATGGGGATTAAGGAGGGCATTTGTCATGATGAGCACTGGGTGATTAAAATAAAAACTTAAAAAAATTAAAAAATAAACAAAAGATGGTTGAAAAAAGTAGGTGAAGATACATGTATATTTACAAAGATTTATGTACTTCTTTTATTTACTGTGAATTTTGAATTTCNAAATATCCACAGGGCCTGGCTGAGAACAAAAGTACTTTAGGGCCTGAGGAAGTTCGTAAATCTGCTCTGACTCTGGTTATGGGTGCTCTTGACAACCCAAACCCCATCTTACGATGTGCAGCAGGGGAAGCCCTTGGAAGAATGGCTCAGGTGGTTGGGGAAGCAACGTTCATTGCTAGAATGGCCCAGTATAGCTTTGACAAGTAAGTGGGTCTCTTTACTGACAAGTTTCTCATAGAGGCAAAGATGTCTTTTTAGTGATCAATAATTATATTAACTGGGTGATAGGCTTTCCATGTGGTATAGCTTATGACAAAATTTTGTTTTTTATGATTATTTTAATTTTTATTTCAGTAATTGTTTAAACTCTAGAATCTGTAATATTATAGATACTTTTAATGTGGTCAGGTTTCAGCCTTTGAATGTTACATAATGGAATTAAGAGGATTGTTAATAGGACCTCTCTCAGTTATATGTATTCTGCTCTGGAAGTCCCTTATCTCTGCTCCTTACATTTTTCTTTCTGCTAATTATTCATTTTTCTTTTTAATAAGCCATTCTTTTTCTAAGTGCCAGCAAGTTTATCATCTTTTAAATTATCCCTGAAACAGGGAAAAAGTTGGTGTTAGGTTTTAAGGATTTCTTTGCATATTAATTAAAAAGAGTGATCTCAGAGTTCCAAGTAAGTATGATTAAGATGATGCTGTTATTAATGACTCTTGGTTGGTTGTTCATCAAGTACTTAAAATAGAGAAGTTGAAAATCAGTTGTGGTCAAGAAATGATACCTGAGTTATGTAAATTAATCACTGTATATTCTGAGTACTAATTATACCAAACTAGGCCACAACCTTTAATGAGAGAGGTGGGGGGAGGGGGAGGGGAGCAATGGTTGTGAAGCAGTAGTTCTGAAGAAAAAGTATTTTCTGAATTCTTTGTTATATGAGAATGGCTTTTCCCTGTCTTCAGACATGAGCGACAGTTTGGTTATAGGGTAATGCCCTAGTGTATTGTTTGAATCACTAAGGATAATATGAGCAAGCAGAAGATAAAATAGTCCCTGACACTTGATCTTCTTGTAGGATGACTTTTGCCTTTTTCTAGTGATAGATTAGTTTTGCTTTTCCAAGTATGTCATTGATTCTGAAATCCAACTTCTGTTAAAGATTTTTTAGATATACAACCAGTCTTACCTGTTTAATGGTTTGTGCTCTGTTAACAATAGGTAAAATAGGAGTTTTTTTGTTTCCTTTGAAAATCTCCAGAGTAGTAATTTTCTTTTTTAGTTCAAGGATTTTTAATTTATAAGTATCTTCGGTACCTATAGGAGTATTTTATTTTTTACTTATTCTGGTGAAACACAGGACTTTCATTCATATTTATATCTGTCTGGTTAATGGTTTGCAAGTATTTTCAGGGCCTTGGTTCATTAGCTTTTCAATATAATTGACTATGATCTGAAGTTAATTGTTATATGGAATTTAAGTTACCCATTTTTGCAATTCATCTGAAATTAGAATTTGTTTTCAGTTCTCTACAAAATGTCATAATTATTTGGCAGCATTTTTTTCCTTTTATACTGAATGGTACATTTAAAAATCTCTGGTATCTTATATTCGACAGAATCTGGGTGTATTTTGAAAAAGCGTCAATGTCCTGCTGCCTCATTATAGCAAAATGTTTTCATCTACACTATTTCTTGTGGATTTAATGTCTGACCATGAAAAGCCAAAAGCATTTATACCTACAGATCTGTCAGCTACATTTACCCACAGACATCGAATGCCATCTTAGCATTTAGACAGGAGTCATTCCCATAAGCCATTTTAGTTAATAGGGAGTTGCTTCAACTGCCTAAGATCCAGTTTAGAAGAAAATAAAAGTCATCACTGGCTGAATTTGTTTCCATTCAAATTGAAAATCACTTTGAGACCTCTGAGTGATGTATGTTCTTATATCTTAGATTATTTACTTTATTGAATGGTTAATTATCACTGAGAGAATTTACCCAGCTCTTTATCTCACAGAGATGTTACCTTTTGAAAAGTACCAACACGAAGGCGGTTTTCTAATCTGTATAATGCTGTAGAGTTCACAGATTACGCTCATTCTTAATTCCTTTCCTTCCTCAAAATGACTGCTCTGGAGAAACTGAGTCATAGAGAGATGCATAGAAATACTGCTAAGGGTAGACTTAATTCCTTCATTACATTTCTTCACATGTGTTTTGTGACAACACTTGGGATTTTTCTTTCTCCACCATAGACAAACTAACCAACCGGAGTCTTGGTGATGGATTTCTATCTCTTGACTTTATTTTAGGTTTATGGGTTTCACAGAAGTCTGGTCATGGATGGCTTACTGAGAGTCATAATACGGTTCTGAAAATGCAACCAAAGTTTCTCCCCAGACATCTTTGTTATTTTAGATCCTCTGTTCTTAGTGGTATTTTGTCCTGTTTTCTAACAGTAACTGACTATGTTGGTTCATGATTATGAGTTATAGTATTTTATAGCTTAAAAAGTATTGTTACATGTATTCTTTTATTTAATCTTTTCCATTGCCCAAAATGAGGCGTAGAGGTTAGTTCTGTTTTAAACTCTCCACATGGCTACTTAAATGTGAATAAAATAATGAAATCTATTATTTCAAATAAACATTAAAAAAATAGAGAGGCCTCGCACTGCCAATCATGGTGGAAGAGCAGGGGCTAGGTTTCTGCTGCTGTCTTCAGGAACTAGAAACCCAGATAAAATAATCGAAGCAGTGGTTTTCAGACCCTGCCAGCACAGAGCAGTGATCCCTGAGAAAGGGGAAACAAACCAGCAGAACACTGTAATTGCCCCAGATTGCTGCTTGGAGAATTTTCAGGCTGAAATGCAGGGATGGGAAACCCAAACCTAACTGAGTTGAGGAGAAAGAATTTGGAGTTTGGGGAGGCCAACGTAGCTAGAATGTGTGGAGTGGGATATGTGAGAGGGAAGAGCTGCCCAGAGAGAGCTGCGAGCGTAGGAGTCATCTCAGGTCTTGGGCCGAGTACTGTTATGTGCATAAGTGCAAGGGAACTGCCCCAGACCAGGGAGAAACAAAACAGAAAAGAACAGATGAAACAATCCACAGAGCTCACACAGAACTGAAAACAGGTCCTGCCGTCCAGATTGGGAAGGCCTCCTGAAATGGAATCTTCAGAAGGAAATTGCCTTAGAAGTGAGGGCAATATAGACTCACCCTAAAACAACTTAAAAGTAAGCCTGAAAGAATCAAACTGATTCTAGTTAATTTAAGTACATTACAGAACAAAGGCCAATGGTATTTAAAGAAATACAACTAAAGTAGCACTTAATATCATAAAATTTGTAGTACCCACTATCCAGTTCACACTTATCAGATGTGTAAGGAAGCGGGAAAATAGATCTATTACCAGGAGAATATATCAGTCTTTGGAAATAGGTCTAGAAATGGAAGAAATGGTGGAATTATCCATGAAGAATACTGAAAGAATTATTATAAATATGCTCCTTATGTTAAAGAAAGTATAAGAAAAACCCAAGCATGATGAAAAGAGAAATAAAATTCATAAAACAACCCAGGAGAAACTTCTAGAAATGTAAAATATCTCAAATGAAAAAAAATACATTGGATGGGATTAACAGAATATTAGACATTGCAGTAGAAAAAAAAGTGATGTTGGAGACATGAAAAATAGAAACTATTCGAAATGAAGCACAGAAAAAGACTTGGGGGGGAAATGAGCAAGAGTCTCAGTGACTTCTAGAACAATATCAAGCTGTCTTACATTCACATAATTGAAATCTTAGAAGTAAGGGCAGGTCAAAAATTATTTGAAGAAATAGTAGACAAAAATTTTCTAACTTGGTGATAACTATAAATTTACAAATCCAATAACCTCAACAAACCCCAGGTCGAATAAAGACAAAGGAAAAGCATAGCATAATCAAATTTCTTAAAGCCAGTGATAAAGAGAACATCATAAAAGCAGCCAGCAGGGGGAAGACATCATGCAGAGGAACAAAGATAACAATTTCAGCAGGCTTCTGACCATAAACTGCAAGCAAAAGGCAATAGAGTGACACAGAACTTTAAACCCAGTGAAAATACTTTTTAAAACTGAAGTTTTAATAAAGACTTTCAGACTGTGATAAGTTGGGAAATCACTTGCTTATAAGGTATACTATAAGAAGTATTAAAAGAAGCTTTTTGCAAAAAAATAAGAGATGAAATTTTGAATGTAACATAGAAATGAAGAATGCCAATAGTAGTAGCTTTGTGGATAAATATAATGACTTACGTTTTATAAGTCTGTTTTAAAGTGACCTATTATTTTATTCTCATTTTTTTTGTGTATTTTACTTTGGATTATTGTTTAGATTTTATTTCATAATCATAAACTTAACTTTGCAATCCAGCTAGATTTGGAGGGAAATAAGGAAAATATGGAACCCATAGAACTGCAGTGAGATACAAAGATTACAGCAAGAGCAGAAGGGGATGAAGGAGTGCTCTCTTGAGTTACAACAGGAATGGTCTGGTAGTTAAGATAAAACACAAGTCAAATTTATTAGATTTGTCCACAGTCAGCAATGGTGATCTTCACGCTGGTCTTGCCATTCTTGGACCCAAAGTGCTCTATGGCTTCCACAATATTCATGCCTTCTTTCACTTGCCAGAGAACACATGCTTGCCATCCAACCACTGACTCTTGGCAGTGCAGATAAAAGCACTGTGAACTGTTTGTGTTGGGTCCAGCATTTGCCATGGGCAAGATGGCAGGATCCATATGCTTCAGGGTAAAATTCTCATCATCAAATTTCTTCCCATAGAGGACTTGCCACCAGTGCCATTATGGCATGCAGAGTCACCATCCTGGCACATATATCCCAGAATAAGCCTGTGAAAGCAGGAACTTTAATAACCAAATCTTTTCTCCCCAGTTCTCAGAGCATAAAAATTTTCTACTGTTTTTCAAACTTTTTCAAACAGCTTCAAGGTGATGCAGCGCAAGGGCTTACTATCGGTGGCAATGTTGAAGAACGTGGTTAAGTGGCACAGGCAACTCCTGGGCAACAGAGTCTGCAAGCTATTTTTAATCTCAATTTTTAAATGCCTTGGAAAGATAATTGTCTCTTTCGTGCAAAAACAATGTATGGTAGGATTTTAATAGAGAAGTAAAATACATGACAACAGTGCAGAGAATGGAAAGAAGAAATGGTGGCATACTCTGTGTATACGATATATGAAGGACTATAATATTCTTTGAAGGTATATCATAGTGAGTTAGAAATATATATTCTAAACTCCAGAGATCCTACTAAAAAAACAAAAATGCATAACTAATAAACCAATAATGGAGATAAAATGGAATCATAAAAAATACTAAATCCAAAAGAAGATGGAAAGAAGGAAAAAGAAGCAAACTGATGTGACAAAGAGAGCACAAATAGCGATAAGGTAGACTTAAACCCAACCATGCTGATAATTACATTAAATATAAATGGTCTAAACATTATAAATAAAAGTTAGGATTTGTCAGATTAGATAAAAAGTAAAATCTAACTGTATGCTATCTACAAGAAACCCTTTAAAAGAAAGAAGTAGATTAAAAGTAAAAGGATAGGGGTAATATACCATGAAAACACTCATTCAGAGGAAGCTAGAGTGGCTCTGTTACCAGAAAAAGTAGACTTTGTAAAAAGATTGTTGCTGGAATAAATGAGTGATTTCATAATGATAAAAGGACCAATTCCCCCAAGAATACATAGTAATTATCAATGTATATATATCTTATGATATAGTTTTAAAATACATGGAACAAAACCTAATAGAAGCGAAAGTAAAATAGACAAGTCCACAATTATATTTGGTGATCTCAGCATTCCTCTCTAAGTAACAAATAGAAAAGACCCTCCCAAATTATTAAAAATAAAGCTTTTATGAAGCTTTAGCTTGGCCTAACTGACATTTGTAGAATACCCAAAAGAAGAAGCAATATACATTCTGTCTGTATTTCTCTCTCTCTCTCCTTATGTAGTCAGTTGAAGGGTTTATCAATTGTCATGATTCTTTTAGAAAAAAACCAGCCTTGGATTTCATTGAGTTCCTCTGTTGTCTTTCTGTTTTCTCTTCCACTGATTTCTGCTTTATTTTTATAACTTGCTTCATTATGCTTACTTTTGGTTCAGTTTACTTTTATCTTTCTAGGTTCTGAAGGTGGAGATTTAGTAATTTATTTAAAACCTTTCTTCTTTCCTAATACAAGGTTTTTAATGCTATAAATTCACCTTGATACACACATTAACTGCATCCCATAAGTTCTGATATGTTTTATTTCCTTATTGGCTCAATTAATTATCTATCTTAATAAATGTTCTATGGATACTTGAAAAGAATTAACATTGGTGATGTTTTATTCTAAGTAAGTATATCTCAATAAAGCTTATTTTTAAGTAATCTGCAATATCTTTTATATTTTTTTAATTCATTAGATATATTTCACAAAGAAAAAGACTGATGCATGTTAAAGAGGTTCAGATCATAATTGTAGAGAATTTCTTGTTAACATTTTCTGTAATTTTGTAACTAGAGATACACTGTCTTTTAGATTTTAAAACCACTATAAAAGCACTTGGTGTTTATTTAAAACACCAATAATAAAAATATATTTCAAATGATTCTTAACTTTTCAAGGAATAATTAATGTTAAAACCTGAGAAGTTATGATTCTTTCAAATTTTTTTCTAAAATTAAAATGAAATATATGACTCTAACCAACCATTTTAAGTTAATTTCTAACTCGTGGTAGGGAGTGGAGAAAGAAGTAGCCACTATTGCAGTCTTTTCTGATTTCCAGAATAAATCCCATTTCTACTGTGACTCATAAGCTTGTTATTGTCATCGAGAAATAGAAAGGCCAGTCTCTGCAACATATACTTATTTTCCCAGGTTGAAATCAGCCCGAGATGTTGTATCCAGAACTGGGCACTCACTGGCCCTGGGTTGCTTGCATCGTTACGTTGGTGGTATCGGCTCAGGACAACATCTGAAAACCAGCGTCAGCATTTTATTGGCTCTCGCACAAGACGGAACATCCTCTGAAGTCCAGGTGTAATGCTAATTTTGTTTTACTATGACACTTTTAAATAATATTTTTAGTACTGTTGTTATTTATCGTGTAAAATAGTAATGATTCTGATCATTTGTTTAGAAAAATGTTACTAGGGTCTTCCTCTGTCATTTTGTTTTATGAGTCTCATTTGTAAAAGTGTAGAACAGGAATTTGTATTTTAACCTAGTCTTAAATCTGTCTTGTTCCAGGAATTTAACCCATTCATATATATTTCCCGAAACATAGTTTCTTTTTATTAATTTATTGTCTTTTGTACTTACTTCTCCTTTTTTGCATTTCCTTACTTTTGCTAAGGAAGGGGCAGGGAGAGAGGGAGTGCAGAATCCAAAGCAGGCTCCAGGCTCTGAGCTGCCAGCACAGAGTCTGATGTGAGGCTTAAACTCACAAACCGTGAGACCATGACCTGAACTGAAGTCGGAAGCTTCACTGACTGCACCCAGGCGCACATTTGCTGAGTTGATCAAGTTTCTTTTAATGACTGTCATCTCTCTTGCCACTCAGACACCAGCTCAGGTCTGGGCTTTTTGATTGAATTTTCAAGTGTTCTCTTGGAATTTTTTGTTTGTTTGTTTCTCCTTGAACATTTTATATACAAATAAATATAACCACAATGAAAGGCAAGAGCTTCACATGTGTGAAAGTATACTACACTCTGGATTTGCCACCTTGCACTGATGCACCTAAAAATACTAAGAGTATATGACTACAGTAGCATTCGACTTGCCAGCTTCCTATTGGGACTGCAAGTTGGGAGAAGAGACAAATGCAGTTGCCATTACTACATACCATTAGTTTATTAATAAACAGTTCCTTCATGGTTAGACAAGCAGTAAACCCACCAGAGGCTTCTAGTCTACAGGCTTAGTTAGCCTTTGACTTTTTGGTAAAAGTTTCCAGCTATGTAAAGCCCAAAATTCCCGAAAACGTTAGAAACAAAAATTAAGTAAGCTTATTACTTATTAGGCACTATGCTGTTCTTTAAAAAAATATTGCTTTCATAGTAGACTGGAAGAAAATAACACAACAATAATATTATTTTACCTAAGAAGTTGCTGCTTTCTTCTTTTATGTCAAAGAGCAAGTGGTAGTTTTCTTTCTTTAGTCTTCACCTTTTTCAAGCCTTCCCTTTTTTTAATTTCTTAAAACCACACTCCAGGTGACCACTCAACATGATTCTTCTGTTTTTCCTTAAAGTTTATTTATTATTTTGAGAGAGAACGAATGAATGTGTGCATTGGGAGGAAGAGCAGAGGGAGAATCCCAAGCGAGCCCCAAGCTGAAAGTGCAGAGCCCAATGTGGGGATTGAACACAGGAACTGTGNTTGTTTTTCCTTAAAGTTTATTTATTATTTTGAGAGAGAGAGAACGAATGAATGTGTGCATTGGGAGGAAGAGCAGAGGGAGAATCCCAAGCGAGCCCCAAGCTGAAAGTGCAGAGCCCAATGTGGGGATTGAACACAGGAACTGTGAGATCATGACCTGAGCTGAAATCAAGAGTCAGAGGCTTAACCAACTGAGTCATCTAGGCGCCCCTATATGATTCTTTTTATATGAAAGTACATTTTACTATAATTTGTATCAATTGTATTCCCTTAGCACTACTGTATATCTGCACAAGAAGAGTACAGTAGATATTAAGTTTTCCCTAATTTGTCTTCTGTTTTAAGAATCCTAACTCGGGGCGCCTGGGTGGCTCAGTCGCTTGAGTGTCTGACTTCGGCTCAGGTCATGATCTCACAATTCGTGGGTTCAAGCCCTGCGTCGGGCTCTGTGCTGACAGCTCAGCGCCTGGAGCCTGTCTTCAGGTTCTGTGTCTCGCTCTTTCTCTGACTCTCCCCTGCTCACACTCTCTCTCTCTCAAAAATAAATAAAAAATATTAAAAAAAAAAAAGAATCCTAACTCAAGGGGCATCTGCATAGCTCAGTCAATTAAGCATCCAACTTTTGATTTTGACACAGGTCATGATCTCACGGTTCACGGGATCAAGCCCTGTGTCAGTCTCTGTACTGCACGGAGCCTGTTTGTGATTTTCTCTCCCTCTCCCTCTGTCTCTAACCTATTTGCACGTGTGCACTCTCAAAACAAATAAACTTTTAAAAAGTAAGATGTTAGTATTTACTAAAATTTAAGTTGAAAAAATCAATTCAGTATACTCTAATGATTCCTTACAACTAAATAAAATTATATTTCATTCCAGACATGGTCTCTTCATTCACTTGCTCTTATAGTGGATTCTAGTGGCCCAATGTATCGTGGATATGTGGAACCAACATTATCTCTAGTTCTTACCTTGCTATTGACAGTTCCACCTTCACATACAGAAGTTCATCAATGTTTGGGGAGATGCTTGGGTGCCATTATAACTACTGTTGGTCCTGAGCTCCAAGGTGAGTGAATTCATCTTAAATGAAAGGAACTACACTTTGCTATCTTTCAGTTTCCTGAATGTCACTATCATGTTGCTAAATAAAAACTTATGATAATCATAATTACTATGTACTGAATGCTTGTTATTTACCAAAGACCTATGACTCTTCTTTTTACATATGGCATTGAATTTAATCCCTACAATGTACCTATAACTGACTGTTATTTGAAGTCTTGAGCAGAGAAAGCCTTTCCAGATTATACTCTACCTGGATCTCCATGAAAACAAGATACAGGTGGAGTTCCTGTGTCCAGAGTGGCATCCACTTGTCTTCATACACTTTTGCTTCACTGTTTCTTTGAACTCTAAAGCTCAGGATCAAAGTTTGAAAACCCACTGCATTAAGGGAGAGAATGTTATATAGTTTCTCTGTGAGGAAGCAAGCTCCGAGAAGATAAGTATGATCCTAAGGCCCATATTCTGACCACACAGTTCCACTGACATAATTTTACTAAAGGTTGAATGAAACATACAAGGCAGAAAATTACTGTGAATTTTTCCTGAATGTACCAGCCATGTTCAAAGTTTTCACTTTTTCTCCCATCAGTCAGTAAATGCTGTAAGTGGGTCAAGATTTTTATACACATTATCTCACTTAATTTTGACAACATCCTAAGATAGGTATAGCTCTCCATTTTGTAGATGAAACTCTAAGGCAGGGAGAGGTTAAGAACTTTTCCAAGTTTCATATAGCTAGTAAGGGGTCAGAGCCAGAGGTGGAGCCCAGATCAGTTTCCTTTACATCCATTCTTTTTTTTTTTTTTNGAATCCACAAACCGTGAGATCATGACCTGAGCCGAAGTCGGATGCTTAACCAACTTAGCCACCCAGGCGCCCCTACATCCATTCTTAACCAGTATGCTGTGTTGCCTCCATCCAGACAGATATTTAAAAAAAAGAAAGAAGACAAAACGGAAAGATCTTAATGAAGAATGCTAGAAATTGGAAAATACATGATTTAGACATGTCTTTTTCTTGAACTCAGTGTCCTCTTTGAGAAAGTTGATAATTCTTTCTTCCAGTGCTATCATCAGAATATACACAGGAGAGGAGAAGGGGAAAAATAGTGGGGGAGAGGGAGGAAGGCAAACCACGAGAGACTCTTGAATGCTGAGAACAAACTGAGGGCTGATGGGGGTGGGGGAGGGGAAGGGGTGTGATGGGCATGGAGGAGGGCAGTTGTTGGGATGAGCACTGGATGTTATATAGAAACCAACTTGACAATAAACTATGAAGGAAAAAAATATATATACAGGATAAATATTTGCCTTTGATTAAACATAGGTGTTTACCAAGTGCTTTCTAATGCAATGATAAGGAGGCAGTGTGTATTTCAAACTAGAATGTGACTCTGTGTGGCTACGATTTCCTTATATGTCCATAAAATTATTTTTTATTTTACATTGGCAAAAGTTTTAAATCACTTATATTAGGCAATTAGGCCATTTTTATATGTGAGTATATAATACTACAGTTATCCTGACTATCTCTGTAAAAATTTCCATTAATCTTCTTGGGAAAATAGGATTTAAAGTTATTAAATAATGTCGTGATAATATTGGTTGAACAGAGAAACAGAATGAGGAATCTTCTGCCTCTTTCAAATAAAACAATGATGGGTTTAAAAGACAATATAGTTTTCTAGGGAGTATATATAAACCTGGCTCAATCTAAAGGGATAATTATTGTCATCCATAGACAGTCATGTTTTGAAATCATTTCTGTGGACTTCGTAGACTTTTTGTTTTCAAAACAATCTGAATAGTAATCAGAAAGAGACGTTATTTAGAAGATAATTGTTTTCTAGAACTATTTTTGGTAATACTAATCATTGTATTTTGCATTTTCTTTTATTTTGCTATTAGGGAATGGGGCAACAATTTCCACCATTCGTTCTTCTTGTTTGGTGGGTTGTGCAATAACCCAGGACCACTCAGATTCGCTTGTTCAAGCCGCTGCCATTTCTTGCCTTCAGCAGCTTCACATGTTTGCACCAAGACATGTCAATCTATCTAGTCTTGTTCCTAGCCTGTGCGTAAGTATAAAGCTGCTTCATTTATTTTTTTATTCATTTAATTTTTTTTTTGTTTATTTATTTATTTTGAGAGAGACAGAGACAACACAAGCAGGGGAGTGGCAGGGAGACAGGAGCAGAGAGAATCCCAGGCAGTCTGTCGGCACTGAGCCAGATGCAGAGGCTCGAACTCCCGAACCGTGAGATCATGACCTGGGCCAAAACCAGGAAGTAGATGCTCAAGTGACTGAGCCACCCGGGCACCCCTCAAATTCATTGATTTATTTAGAGATCTCCAAATGTGTTTCCCAAAAGATTAAACTAGACCCAAAACAGAAAAATGTGTTTCCTTTATCGTGAATTCTAGAGTTTCAGCTTCGATAGTCATTTTATGACTGTTCATTTTATTTACTGGTTTCCTTTTTCACCATTTAAGTAATATTTTGATGAACTGTTTATTTCTTGGCTAAGGATGCATCATATTTTTAGTTTTTCACATTCAGAATTTTGTCTTCTAAAATTTGATAACTTCTCAGGGCCTATTACTGTCATCACAGTCATTAATCTGTTCACTTAATACTTATTGAGAGCCTGCTATATGTCACGCACTATGCAGAACACTGGAGATATGTTTGTAGATGAGACAAGATGAAGTTTCTGTCACGCTAAAATTTATAGTTTACACAGGAACATCGTCGATAATAATTATTTACCAAAATGACAGTTGCTAGAAAAGGCTATAGGAAAACATGTAACAGGAGAGCCTGTCAGAATCCAGGCATTCAGAAAAGATTTCCCTGAAAAAAACGATATTTAAGGTGTGATAAATAAGAGTTAATTTGAGAGAATTCATGGCATTGATATAGACAGCATTTGTTTTTGGGGTGAGAGAAAAAATATGTGAAAGGCCCCAAGATGGGAAGGATTTGAAACTGTTTAGTCAGTATGGTTAAGCTGAGAGAGAAGGAGTGAGTAGGGCCCAGGCACAGGATGAAGCTGGACAGTCAGCCAGGTGAGGGGTCGTGCAGACTTTCTAGATGTATTAAAACTTGAGATTTTTTTTTGGCTTTGAGAATTACGTTGGGGCACCTGGGTGGTTCAAGTCGGTTAAGTGTCCAGCATCGGCCCAGGTCATGATCTCATGGTCTGAGTTCGAACCCCGCATTGGGCTCTGTGCTGACAAGTCAGATCCTGGAACCTGCTTCGGATTCTGTGTCTCCTTCTCTTTCTGTTCCTCCCCTGCTCACACTTTGTTTTTTTACTCTCTCTCTCTCAAAAATAAATAAACAACAACAACAAAAAAAAGCGAGAGAGACACGGGGGGGAATGGAAGGCACCTGGGTGGCTCAGCTGGTTAAGCGTCTGACTTCAGCTCAGGCCGTGATCTCATGGTCCATGAGTTCTAGCCCCATGTCAAGCTCCATGCTGACACCTAGGAGACTGGAGTCTGCTTTGGATTCTGTGTCTCCCTCTTTCTCTGCCTCTTTCCTGCTCACTCTCTTTCCCTCTCTCTCAAAAATAAATAAACATTAAAAAAAATTTAAAAAGGGGGCGCCTGGGTGGCTTAGTCGGTTAAGCGCCCGACTTTCGCTTAGGTCATGATCTTGCGGTTCATGGGTTCGAGCCCCGCATCGGGCTCTGTGCTGACTGCCAGCTCAGAGCCTGGAGCCTGTTTCAGTCTGTGACTCCCTCTCTCTCTGACCCTCCCCTGCTCACGCTGTCTCTCTCTCTCTCCTAGAAATTAAAAAAAAAAAAATTTAAAAAGGAGAGAATTATGGTGGTCTAGGAGGCAGATGATAATGACTTACTCCGTGTTATTAGCAATGAGAATGCAGAAAAATAAATGGATTTGAGTGATATTTAAATGGAAGAATCAATGCAATTCATTTATTAATGGGTTGTAAGGAAAAGGGAGAAGGATATAATCCAAGTTCCTGACTTGAGGATAGTAATGTAATTTTCTGAGATTGGTTAACACTAGAATAGGAGACGGTTGGGAAAAGTGGATATAATTAATTCAGTTTTAGACATTTGTTTAGTTTCATGGGCTGGAGCTCAGAGAAAGAGAAGTCTCATTGGAAAGGTAAATTTGGGAGGCACAAGCATTTAGATGGAAAATAAATACAGAAATAGGTAAGATCACCAGGGCAAGAATGCTGAATGAGGAACCCAGCATATAAAATTTAGGAAAAGAAAAAGAATCAGGAAAAGTATGAAGCAATCTGAGTGATTAAAGGAAAAATAGAGTTTGTAGTGTTCACAGAAGCCAAGTGGAATAGAGGAGTGGGCCGCTATAACATATTGTTAAGAGATAGGAATGAGAGCTATAATGTGTCCTTTGACTTTTGTCACATGATGGCTTTTAGCAAGAGTTCATCTTGCAGAGTGGTACCAAGGGAAGTCCAAGTAAATTGGGCGAATGGTAGAATATGAATAGAAATTTCTTTCCAGAAGTTGACTTTGTAGGAGAGGACTGAGGACAGTAGGCCAAGGGGGAGATGGAGTCAGGTGAGACTTTCTCTCCTATGGTAGTGAGATGTGAGCAGATGGAACCGGTAGGGTGGGAGAGTTTAAGGTATGGGGCAGAGAGTGGATAATTAATCATCCACAGTTCTAATGGGATAGATTTCTCAGGGCACAAGGAAGAGAATGTTTCTCCCAGTACAGCATGAAGAAAGGGGGAGAGGATGAGTGCACATACAGGTGGGTTTATGGAGTTGGTGGCTCAAAGCTTGGGGAGGGGGGTTATCTAATGACTTTTACTTTCAGGTAAAAGGGAAGATAAGTTTTAAGAACAATGGAACAAAGAAGAGGGCCCAGGACAGGCTGGGATATGGGACATTGAACTAACTGGAGAAATAGAAGATTCTGTGGTACAACTAAGGGTTCAGTGGAGAATAGTGACCCTCTTTGGCCCAGTTTGTGATTTGTAATGTTAGCAGTTCACCCGGTAAGAATTTTCTCCAACACCTGTAATCAACTGAGTGCAGGCACTGAGCAGCCAGATAGATAGATGCTTTGGTACATTCATAGTTGGATTTTGGCCAAGCAGATTCAGTGAAATGATAGCAGGATGAAAGAAATAAGGATATAAACAAGACAGTGCTGAAATAATGGAGTATGAGCTCTCATTTCGGTCAAGGAGGAAGGAAAAGACAGCATGAGGCTGATACGTAAGGAGAAGGAAAGGTGCTGTAGATGTAACCACGGGAGGATGAGGTGAATGGACTGAAAGGCCAACATATTAGATGTTAGATCTGACGTGGTGTATTTAACTTATGCAATAAGATTTGCTCTTGTTTCACCATAGCCTGGGGGTAACTGAGTCCGTCCTAGACTGTCACAGAATCTGAGAGTGCCGCAGGGCAGAAACCAGATGCACATGAAATGTGCACAAAAAAGATCCACAAAGAAAACAGTCAATTAATAGTTTACCTCTGACGGCATTCTGCAACAAGATTCGTAGCATCCCGCCAAAAACCATGGTTAAATGCCCAGGCTCTGAGGGCACTGGTTGTGGCTCTTGAGCTAGCTGACTGTGTTCCATGATACAGCTTAGGTTACTGACAAGTGCAGTGAAAACAGACATGTATTCTTTGGGTTGTCTGATTTCCTGTCTCCATTTTTCTCCTTAAATATAATTATACTATGGCGTGGACCTTATGAGATGGAGCACATTTGAGAGGATCTGGTAAAGATAAAGAGTTTTGTTTTGTGNGGTTGTTTCCTGCTTTCTCCTCTAGGGTAAGAGTTTCTTTATCTCAGTGGAAGTGATCAGGAAGCCACAGGCTATGCAGTGAGCTTCCTATGTGTTAACACAGAAGAATGCCTCAAAACTGATTCCCTCTGCAGAACACCAAGGGTTTGATCTCAAGGCGTGTTGGAGCACTTTCCTGAACCTCTTCCAAGAGGCTAAGTGGTGAGATTCCAGGCAGCTGGTTGGAAGGAGATGGCTTGGCAGGATAGAGATGGGAAGAGGGGCCATTCAAGGCGTTGTCTTGTTTCCACATTGCACAAGCCCCTGTGCTGTCTCCAACCAGATCTTTTGACACTGAAAATTCATCCATACATGGGTTCATCCAAATTAGTGAAATCAGTTCAGATCTTTACAAATTTCATGTTCATTCCTCCTCAACCATTGACATCAGAAATGGCAATATTATGGGACACCACCTCACACAAATGAAATGTGGTTTATTTTTTCAGCAAATGTACTGAGAGGTGAGTTTCACCATAGTTATGTTTAAGTGATATAAAACTGTTAAAATTTGTGTGACGTTAGGGGCGCCTGAGTGGCTCAGTCGGTTAAGCGTCCGACTATGGCTCAGTTCATGATCTCACGGTTCGTGGGTTCGAGCCCTGCGTCGGGCTCTGTGCTGACTGCCACCTCCAAGCCTGGAGCCTGCTTCAGATTCTGTGTCTTCCACTCTCTCTGACCCTCCCCTGCTCACGCTCGCTCTCTCTGTCTGTCTGTCTGTCTGTCTCTCTCTCTTTCTCTCCTAAATAAATAAAAAAACATTAAAAAACTTTTTTTAAAATTTGTGTGATGTTAGAACTATTCAAAATGTGTCTTTGAAAGAGCAGCCACCACTCTGAAGTATTGTTATTTCCCTCTTGACAGGCAGCTGCTTTTAGACCATGTGACCACAGTTACTCATTCTCCCCTCCTGACAGAAGTATTCCACACATAGGCATTTATGTCACCTGGGATAATTGTAGGAAATGTCACTGAGAGAAAGACTTGAACTGAATGCCCAAGTCGTCAGTGTCAGAGCAGGGATGTCCAGCTGTCCAGGATGTATATGTGGTGGGCAAAACAAGAGACAAAAAGATGACGTAAAGTATAAATTAAGAGGCATTTTTACAGAACTGTGGAGGTCTACTGTAGGAGTAAGCAACACAGTGTTCCTGAAGTGTGTGAAACAGAAGAAAAAAAGTTTCTTTACAATTAGGCATAATCTAAAATAGTTTAATATATCCATATGCTATGACCCAGAAACGTCACCCTTTTTTTCTAGACTTTTTTTTTAAGTTTATTTATTTTGAGAGAGTGTGTGTGTGCGTGTGTGAGCAGGGGAAGGGAGACAGAGAGGGAGAGCGAGTATCCCAAGCAGGTTCCACGCTGTCCACACGAAACCAATGCAGGTCTCGATCTCCGGAACCGTGAGATCATGACTTGAGCCAAAATCAAGAGCAGGACGCTAGGGTCACTTGGGTGGCTCAGTTGGTTGAGTGTCCGACTTCAGCTCAGGTCACGATCTCATGGTTCTTGAGTTTGAGCCCTGTATTGGGCTTGCTGCTGTCAATGCAGAGCCTACTTCAGATGTTCTATCCCTCTTTCTCTGCCCTTCCTCCACTCATGCGTGCATGTGCTCTCTTTCTCTCTCTCTCTCGAAAATAAATAAACAACAACAACAAAAAAGAGTAGGACACTTAACCAACTGAGCCACCCAGGTGTCCCCAGCAACTTCACTCTTAGGTAAATAGCTGACAGAAATACATGCACGTGTGTGCCAAAATACGTGTACAGGAATGGCCATTACTTGGTTATTCATAATAGCCAAAAACCAGAAATGACCTAAATGTCTACTAGTCAGCAGTGGATAAATAGTGATATAATTATTCAACAGAATACTACACAGCAATAAAAGCAAACTGTGAAATGTAATCATACAGATGAGTCTCACAGATACCTTTCTTCGAAGTCGGACACAAGAGCACACTTCATGGTTCCATTTATATAAAGTTCAAGAGCAGGCTAAATGAAACTATAATGATGGATGTCACTGTAGTTTGTGATTATCTCTAAGGGGCTAGGAAGGAGCATTAGGAAGCCACATATTTTTATCAAATTTAATATGTTTTAACTCTTTATTTTGTGTTTTACCAAAAAGTATCAAGGGAAGGTTTTCAAACAAATATGTCTTTACTTTTTCCTGATTTATAGTGACTGTAAGACACCATCAATGGTAATTTGCATCTCTAATACCAGAGATGTTAAAATGGAAAACAATATGTGCCTCAGAATCATAAAAATGGAGTATTTGAAAGTACTTTGCACACAAAAATGTTTTATTTTTTTTCTCTTCAGCTCTTCCAATCAATATTTGTTGAGTGTACTGTCTTAGCTACAATTCTTTTTTTATATTAAAAAAATATTTTTAAGTAAACTCTGTGTCCAACATGGGGCTTGAACTCTCAACCCCAAGATAAAGAGTTGCATGGTGTATAGGCTGAGCCAGCAAGGCACCTCTCTTAGGTACAGTTCTGTTTAGTTGCAACTAAATTAAATTTTTATGGTGTTCTGCTTTGTATATATCTAGTCATTTGATTCTTACCACAGTCATGTACGATGGGATGGCTGTTGTCGCCATTGAACACATAGAAAGGCAGAAACTCTGAGGGTCTAAGTGACTTGTTCTTCCCAACTCATATGACCATGCTTAAGCCTTCTAATTATAAGGTATTTCCAAAATGTCTTCATTTTAAGGAAATAGAGTGAATAAAACATTTTATTGAAAAGATCTGTCGGAAAAAAAAATCTGTCGGGTTTTCTCTCCTCAGTTATATATATATTTTAAATACTTTGTATAAATGTCATAGGCTATGAATTTTATGCAAATATATCTGGAATTACAAATGCTATATTGGTAGCATAAAAATATACTATCTAGCCTTGTGAAGGAGCAGTGAATTCCATATAATTATTCCCCCTTCACTATTTGTGAATGAGATTTTTTTCTAAAATATATTAGTGTCTCCTTGCTTAAGAAGCAGCACATGGAACAGAATATTTTCTTGATGAATCAGATTTATAGTAATAATAATAGCTAATCTATTTTGAGCAAGTATCATGTCAATCACTGTTCTAAGCAAAATACTTGCATTACTTATTTTTACTATATTCCTGCAAAGAATTACTCTCCACATTTTGCATATGGGCAAACAAGGCACAGAGGGGTTAAGTAATTAGTCTCATATCACATGGAAGTAAATGACAACCAAGATTCAAACCCAGTCTAGCAATCAGAGCCTGAGCTCTAAATCATTATGTGGTGCTGTGTCTTATACTTCATGTATTAAAGTGCGCTGCATTGATCCTTTCAATGTCTTTCAGGACCTTTTGAGATTAAAAACAATTCTGTTCCAAAAGGGTCCATTTTGGAATTTTTTCCAGATGTTTATGTTTGCTTGATTTTTTTTAATTTTAATAACCCTTCTTTGCTTTCATTTCTTGCTAACTTTTCTTTGACTACCTATAATCTCTATGCACTTAAAAAATTTAGATGGCAACATTTAGAAGGACCATGTGTAAAATAAGATGTGCAAGAGATCCTTCTGGATCTTTATGTAAGTATATTGCATGATCTTTAGTGACCAGATCTTGGGACAGTTGTCTTGGCCACTAACATATTCCTTCTATGCTTTGTTTGTATTATTATTTTTCCAGAAAGCCATTATTTGGCTATATATTTAACAACTGCTGTTGTTAAATGAAGAGCCTCTTTCCAAGTGAAGTGTTAATATACATTTGGCAAATGAGATTGCAGTTTTTAAAAGAAAATTGTCTAATGCGTTATGGTTTGCAGGTCCACTTATGTAGTTCCCATTTGCTGCTGCGACGAGCAGCCGTGGCTTGTCTCCGGCAGCTTGCACAAAGAGAAGCCGCGGAAGTCTGTGAATATGCCATGAGCCTAGCCAAAAATGCAGGCGACAAGGAGAGCAGTGGTACTAGTAAGTTACCTGATAAGTCAATATTCTTTTTGTGTACATACTTTACCATTGCAGAGGAGTATTGCTCTTTAAATAACATTATTGCTTTCAAGGATAGTCAGTCTTCTTGTTCTTTTAAGTAATATAAAATCATTATCACTTAAACTCCAGTGTAGTTTTTAGAAAGATTTTTTTAAATATTTAATTATTTTTTTGAGAGAGAGCATGAGCAGGGGAGGGGCAAAGAGAGAAGAGAGAGAATCCTAAGCAGGCTCCACGCTCGGCACAGAGCCCAACACAGGGCTCACTCCCGTGACTCTGAGATCATGACTTGAACCCAAATCAAGAGTCAGATGCTTAACTGATGGAGCTACCCACATGCCCCAGAAAATTCCAGTATGGTTTTCCTGGTAATTTTACACTTTTACCTTTTTTAAGGTTTGGAGGTAAAAAAATAAAAATAACAAACAGCATTTAATATCAAGATACTTGTGCCATCCCTTGAGGATAATTTAGCTATGTACAAAGGATAACTCACACTAAGGATATTGCTTTGTATTAGTGATAGACTTCTGGAAAGAGCACTGATCTATTTGGGGGTGGTACCTGAAAGCTTTGGTCCCTGATACCAGTTGACCCTTTTGAAAACTGATGCAGCTCTTCCTCAAGAAGGTAAAGCTAGAGTGACCAGTATAATAAGAAATGTCAGTATGTGTTTGGGTAGCAAAAATCTTTGCTTTCTTTAATTCTTTATGCACTTTGGGGGATTTTATGTATAGCTTGAATTTCATAGCTGGTCTGGTCTCTAGGGATTGGTTGCTTGAGAACTTTTTCAATTGACGGATATTTCCCCTCTTGTGAGAAAAAGTTTTACTTATAAGAGCTTTCAAATGCATAGAAGTTGCTTGGGGACTAAGAAGCAAGATACTAAAATAACTTCAATTTTAACATAGTGTAAGAGCTCTGTTAACAGACATATTGTATTGTAGAAATATGAAAGAAGCTATTTATACACCAAACATTATTGCTTTTAAGAGAGAAAACATAGAACCAAAAGTAATTACAGAATTTTCCTGAATAAGATATAAAATTTTAAAACTTATGCATGTCAGTCACCATAATTGAAGTTGAAAGACAAACTAAGGGGGAAATATTTGCAAAATATATTTATTACTTTATTTATTGAAGTGCATATATTTATGTTTTAATATTTTTTAAAGCTTAAAAGCTCAGTGAGTTGGGGGTCCTAAGACCACCCCCATGCTTGATGATGCATTAGGAGGACTGAGCATATGGTCATGCTTGTGGCTATGATTTGTTACAGCAGCTGGATACAAAGCAAAATTTGCAGAGGGAAAGGCACTTGGGGTGAAGTCTGGAGCAAGCCGGGCTCAAGTTTCCAAAAGCCCACGCCCCATGAAGTCACACAGGAGCTGCTTGTCTCTCTAGCAATGAGTTGTGACAACATAATATGAGATGTGTCCTGGGTGATCTTATCAGAGACTCAGTACCCTAGGTTTTTATTGGGCGCTGGTGGGCTGAGCATATCTGCCTAGCATGTTCCAAACGCCCAGACGTTCAGAAGTCAGACAGGTGTTTGGCATAAACCATCCTGTTCGTACAGACAGGTTAGGCATCGTGAGCCACTTTTACCAGGAAAGGGTGGGGACCCTCCTAAAACCCAGGTCTCTTGGATGCCAGCAGAGGGCTAACCTGAATGTCAGGCCTTACCTAGTAGTCTCAGGCCTGCTATATTAACTCTCTTCTGCATCTACAGAAATCACGAGAGCGTAAGAAACATGTTTTATCAAAGAGCAAATATCAACATAGGAAATATTTTCAAGTGATTAAATATTTATAAGTCAGTGCAGTAATAACTTTTTTTAAATAAAACCTACCAAATTGAAAATAATGATTATCATCAGCATTGGGAGAGGTGTGAATAGAAATGTCTTTCACTGCAGATAGGAAGAAATGTAAAATCATACAAATGTTTTGGATTTGTCAGTATTTTTTGTCAGCTTACCCTTGGACCTAGCGATTCCCCTTTTAGGAATTCATCCTCAGTGATTAATTAGTCAGTGTTCTCTTAATCCAGTTGTTTGCTATGTAGCTTTGAAAATTCATGTTGTAGAAGTATAATTCCTGATATGGGAACATACTACCTGCTGCTAAGTAAAAATTGGGCCTCTGTGTCTAATTTCTCACTAATGTTCTCTTTCCTTGGAACCTTTCCTTTTGACTTTTCCTTCTGTCTGAATTCCTCTCATTGTGGCTGTTTTCTGCAGACTTCCCTCATTTGGAGTGACTCAACTAAGAGTCACTTTTCAGTTTCCATCCCTCTGTCTCACTCTCTTAAAGGTTCAGAGGACCTTAGGCTTCGAAATCTCACAGTTTTATTCATTTTTTAAAATTTTTATTTATTTTTGAGACATAGACCACACATGAGCGGGGCAGGGGCAGAGAGAGAAGGAGACACAGAATCCGAAGCAGGCTCCAGGCTCCAAGCTGTGAGCACAGAGCCCAATGCAGGGCTTGAACTCACTTGTGAGATCATGACCTGAGCCAAAGTTGGACACTTAACAGACTGAGCCATCTAGGTGGCCCCACAGTATTCATTCTTAGGGCTGCCTGTTGTACAAGTTTTGCTGTTTACAATAAGTTATATTTAAAAATGAAATAAAATAACTAATCTACAGGTAAACAAATAAACATTAAGTATACAAATATATGCAATACCTAAAAAAGCATAAAATAAAAAAAATAAACTGTAATGGATAAAAAAAAGAACAAAAAGATTTTCAGAGAAAGCAAGACATTTAACTGCTGTTTTATAACAATACTACTTTTTAAATTGAAGTGTAAGTAACATACAATGTTACGTTAGTTTCAGGGGTATAACATAGAGACCCACAGTTCTATACATGATGCAGTGCTCACCATGATAAGTGTAGTCGCCATCTGTCATCATACAACTATATTACAATATTATTGACTGTTCCCTATTTGTATTTTTCAGCCCTGTGACTTTATAGCTTGAAGTTTGTGCCTCTTAGTCCCTTTCATCTATTTTATCCACTTTGCCATTCAGTCTTCCTTTTTGATTGTATGTTTCTTGGAAAGGACTTTCCCAGTTTTTAAATACTCATTTAGCATATAATCCATTTATAATTTGTGTTCTGGCTTTATAGATTTTTAAAAATCTGAACTATAAGACTGAATGAATTTCAATTTGTTCTTCCAACAAATACAGGAATAATTGTTTTTCAGTCCATTAAATTAAATCTACTTAGAAATATGTCTCTTTCGGGGCGCCTGGGTGGCTTAGTTGGTTAAGCGTCTGACTTTCGCTTAGGTCATGATCTCGCGGTTCGTGGGTTTGAGCCCCGCGTCGGGCTCTGTGCTGACTGCCAGCTCAGAGCCTGGAGGCTGTTTCAGTCTGTGACTCCCTCTCTCTCTGACCCTCCCCTGCTAACGCTGTCTCTCTCTATCTCTCCTAGAAATAAATAAAACATTTAAAAAAAAAAAAAAGAAAGAAATATGTCTCTTTCCCACACTTTTTTTTTTTTAGAATGAAATATATATTTATTTAGCATTCCCTGGAGATTTGTTTATACTGCCTCAGAATAATCCGTCTTAAAGATCAGAGTTTTGCCTTTATTGTCAGATTAAATTCTAAACCTAAAGATATGTATGTAAACTGGAGAACATAAATTGCACGTATAGCTAGCTTGTTTTGTTGTAATCCTGAATTTACATATAAACCTGGTGTTTAACATAATTGTTACCTACAGTGTACAACAAAATTCATTTGTAAAAATTCATTTGTAAAAATTTGTAAAAATTGCTTTTCAGATGTCAGTCCTTTTGCACCTGGAGTTAGTTCTCGAAGTGATATCCATTGCCGGCACCAAGGTGTTAACATTACAGAAACTGGTCTTGAAGGACTTCTTTTTGGAATGCTAGACCGGGAAACAGATAGAAAATTATGTTCTGATATTCATGATACTTTGGGGCATATGCTGTCATCACTGGCTGTAGAAAAACTTTCCCATTGGCTAATGCTTTGTAAAGATGTCCTGGCAGCTTCTAGTGGTATGTATTTAATATATAAAATATGTTCTTAAAATAATGAATATTTTCCCTTCAGTATATGTTTGTATGTGTAAATATGTGGATATAGATACTCAAAAAGATATATAGATACATATATTTTAATTTGAGCTTGCATTTAAAAACACTAATAAATTTTAATCTATTAATCCCTATATAAATGTTGAAAGTTAAACTATATTACAAAGTAATGCGCTTTCTTTGATTTGGGGGCAACAGCTAAATTCAAACTAAATTTCCATGTGTGAAAATCCCCAGCTACTCCATAGTTGAACACAGTGTGTAAAACTAGTGAAATATGTAAAATACTTTTATGTTATCCTTTGCTTGGTTTCTCATTGTTTTTTTTTTTAACTTATCAATTCTGCTATTTTCAAAGGAGAATTTAATCCTTTTAAAATAAAGCAGTCTCCTAACATTAATGCAAATTCTAAAACATCATTTTTGCTATATGGAAGGCCATCATAATATGCTTTGTTTTTTGTTATAGATATGAGCACTGCAACTCCTTTAAGCAGTGGAAAAGATGAGGAATCTGAGAAGAAGGATGAGATGGATGATGATACCATGTTCACCACACTAGGCGAAGAAGATAAATCAAAGCCCTTCGTGGCACCTCGCTGGGCCACTCGGGTGTTTGCTGCCGATTGCCTGTGTCGAATCATCCATTTGTGTGAGAATGCGGACCAGGCCCACTTTGATCTTGCAATGGCACGTTCCGCTAAACTGCGCAACCCTACAAGTAAATTTAAAACCAGTGCTTGTGTTCCCCAAAGTAGTTTTATAGGTTTGAGATACTTTGCTCCTAGGTAACGTGCTTTAGAGTCTGTCTCTCATTTCTTACATTCCCTTGCCTTTTACCTTTGTTTTCTGTCCGCTAAACATACTACCCATCTTCTGCTTTGTATTTGGAACAGAAGATTGAAGAAAGTAGTGTATGTCTACCTATCTTAAGGTAAATGTATCTTAATCATGTCCCCTCAGTATAATAAAGGCAGTAACTTACATATCCTTTATACTTTGTCCTAGTTTTAGCATTTCAGTGTAAAAGAGCAATGCTTTAAGGTGCATAAGCAAAGTGAATTTTGCAGTCCCCAGCCATGGAGAATGTCAGAATTCATGAATGCTGTCATTCAATTCAACTCAAATTCTCAGATTTCAAAAATACTTCTAGGTAATTTTACATTGATGAAAATTGTTGGTTACTGAAACCTGCCACTGTTTTATGTTTTGTGAGCTTTTTAAATCCCATTATCCCCTGGATCCGATATTATAGGGAGTTTACAAAGAAATCATCACATCCAATATCCTCATTTTACAAATGAGGAGACTCAGAGAAACTGAGAGCAGTAAGAGAGTAAGAGACTCTGTCTTGTAATTTGTTGTCTCTTCATTGCCCTGTCATTTTTGTACATATATAAAGACAAACTGGGTGTGTTAATAGTATTGAAGTCTGTGCCTTAAAATACCTTTCAGTTTATTTTGTTACTAAATGCCTTTAAGTTTACTAGAGCTCACAAAAATGGATTAAAAAACAAAAAGTAAAACGATATTCCACATATAGAATGTGAATCTGAAGGTACAGTTATCAGCAAAGCACAATTATCATGAACATAGTGTCTTCATTCATGTCATTATTTATCAAATATTTACCAAATCCTATTCTTTGCTACACATTGGGGATACAAAGAAGAAAAAAACAGAGCCCATATCCTTGAAGACTTTCTAGTCTAGAAGACAAAAAGGCTTGTCTCAATTACATGTCCCAATTGTGGTATGATGGAGTATTTTGGGAACTTAAAAAAGTAGTGCTCATTTCCTGAAGAGCCAGGGAAGACCTTACAGAGAAAGTGATTTTGAAACTGGATTTTAAAGAAAGAGAAAAGATTATGCAGATAGAAGCTGGTTGTATTAGTTTTCTATTGCTGCTGTAAGAAAAGACCACAAATTCAGTGGCCCAGATTATTTTATCTTATAGTTCTGTATGTCAGAAAATCCAGCATGAGTCACCCTGGCCTAAAATCAAGGTCTCAGCAGGGCTGCATCCCTTTCTGGAAGCTCTAGAGGAGTCTGTTTTCTTCTTTGCTTCTGTTAACTGCCTGCATTCCTTAGTTGGTCGCCCCCTTTCTCTGTCTTCGAGGCCAACAACATTGACTATCTCAGTGACCCATCTTCAGTTGTCACACCTCTCTCTGACTACAGCCAGAAGAGGTGCCCTGCTTTTAAGGCACATGTGGTTAGATTGGGCCCACCTGTTAAATTTGGGCTACTCTCCATGTACAAAGTCCCTTTTGCTATGTAAATTAACATCCGCAGGTTGTAGGGATTAGGGTGTGGACATATTTGAGCACTATGATTCTACCCACTGCACTGGTTTATTATGAGCAAAGGAAGTTAAGAGAATTTGTAAAGGCACGGAAGTGTGTGTATTACATTTAAGGAAAAGTGAAGATCCTGAGGTTGGCTTTCTTTCCTTTGTATTTAATTGTTTTTTCTCTCATTATTTGTATCTTGTCTTTTTGCCTGCATTCTCAGAGATCCTTACAAGGTTTCCCTATATGTCATTGATATAATGTTTTACTGTTTTCTGCCCCCATTAGTGGAGCTTAAGTCTTCTTTTATGTTTTTAGTTTTTCTTTCATTGTTTTGTCTTCTGCCTTCATCGTATCGTACCGTTTGGGCTCCTTTTGATTTTCTGTACTTATTCTATAACAACCATGACTTCGTGCATCCTGTTAAGATGCCAAGTGATTTTCTGTATTTTATTCTGATTTTTATAGAAAATTATTTTTAGGTGTATTTTATTTATTTTGAGAGAGAGAGTGCACACGTGCATGCACATGAATGGGGGAGGGGCAGAGAGAGAATCTCAAGTAGACTCTGCGCTGTCAGCAGGGAGCCGGTTGTGGGGCCTGATCTCATGAATCATGAGATGATGACCTGAGTCTAAATCAAGAATCAGACACTTAACCTACTGAGCCACCCACCTGTCCCTAGAAAATTATTTTTGAGATTAGCTCTTTCTGAATCTTCATAATCTTTCTTTTGCCTAGGTGTATTTTTTTTCCATAGGCTTCTTTCTATATCCTTAAAAGAGTAGAGTGCATATTTGGAATTTGGTCACATTGTATGTGGGTGGATTACCCATATTCTCTGTCTTTGATAACTGGGTACTTCATTTTGGTAGCTGGATGGTAAGCTGATATAACCGCTCTCCAACCTAGATTTCAGTATCTGACATGCTTTGTTCTGATAGACTGAAACAGAATCCTTTCTAGTTCCCACTTCCTGCCATTCTGAACAGTAATGTCAGCGTGTATGAAAAGCTATAGATCAAATGAATGTGCTGTCCAGGCTCTTCCTGTATCTTCCTTACCTCCCTTTGTATCCACTGTGCTTTAGTTGTATGGAACTACCAGTCCCAGAATATAATAAACCTTTAATAGTCCCCTAATTCTTTCCCCATTTTAGAATTTCTACCGCAGGCCCCTTTCCGCTCCCCTGCTTTAGGAGTTCATCTTCTTGGATTTGGGGGAAAAAAAAGAGGTCTTGATTTAAGAAAAGTTGGAGATAGAGATTTGTGTAGAGAAGAGCTAGCACTTTCATTTAGGAATAATTGCCTAGTTTCTGGTTGCGAGAGTGGTATCATTCTAGACCTTTTTAATTAGGTGACAGAGAGTAACAGAGGAATAATGGGCCTTTTAATTTACTTTTGGGTTGGCATAATATGAATAGGCCCATTTTAATCAAGTGCCATCTACCTTGGAAATTTCCTCCCACCTTCTGGCAGCAGTTCATTATACCTAATTTTTGTTGATGGTATGGTTTTGTCTCCCCGAGGTGAGGAAGCACTGGGGGCTTCTAACTGAAAATGTTCTTTTTCTCTCTCCTCTGTTCCTCTTCCCCAAACCAATAGATATTCTTTATTAAACTGAAGATTCTAGAAAGAATTTTAGGTAGGCACATGAAAAAAATAGAAGAACTTGTCTTATAACCTTCACAAGGGGAATAACAACAAAAACCTGTTTTCATAGGAGCTGGGAATCAGGCTGAAACACAGAACTGTCCTGCTTCAAAAAGACTTTGAGAATCTTGAAGCCTCCTGAAGAACTGTAGAGTACTTGAGCTTGATAAATTATTTAGATAATTTTAGTTGTTATGTCTTTAAGTTCACCTATCTTTTCTTCTTTGGCATCTAATCACTAAATGTAATCTTATCCAGTATATTTTTTCATTTCAGATATTTTACTTCTTAAATCTCTACAAGTCCCATTTGTGATTTTCTCTTTTATTTCTCTCTTCATCATGCTCAGGCTTTCCTTTTCTTTCTTGAATTTAGGCAACATATATATAATCCCTGTTTTAGGCTGCCTGTCTGCTAATTTCATCATCTCTTTCATTTCTGGATCTGTTTCTATTCACTGAGAGTTTTTTCCCTTCTTATGAAATATATTTTCCTTCTTCTTTGCATCCCTGGTAATTTTTTACTACCTGCCAGATATTGCAAATTTTGTGGTAGTAGTGCTGGATTTTGTTGTATTCCTTTAAATAGTATTACACTTTGTTCTGGGGTATAGTTCAAGTACTTGCTATCTCTTGAATTCTTCTGAGACTTTCTTTTAAGCTTTTTTGGGCAGATCTGGAGTGTCCTGTACTCTAAAAGGAAAAAGACTTCTCTTGCCTACATCTTATCGTATAAAAGTTTTTTCCAGAAAGGAGAGGTTGAGAAACTACTGCCTACAGTCTAAATCCAGCGCATAGCCTGTTTTTTTTTCAAACAAAGTTTTATTGGAACACAGCATGCCCATTTATATACACATGGACTGTGACTCCTTTCCTTCTACAACAGCAGAGTTGTGATAGAAATTATATGGCCAGCAAAGCCAAAACTATTTACTCTCTAGTTGTTTACAGAAAAAAAAATCTGCCAACCCTTTTCTAAAGAATTATAAACTCCTTTTGGGAAAGTTAGGATAATCAGTTATTTTGCTTCAAATGTTATTGTACATCCTATAATTACCATCCATTTTACCATACTGTGTAAAGGTCTACCAGTGTTCTTGAGAAATTATGATATATAAGCTTTCTTCAAAGTGTATCTTTGTTATTTTTAAACACAGTGAAATGTGTGGACCATAGGTGCTTTCTAAAGAAGTTTATTTCATTTCATATTATACCTATTTTTGGAGAAATTTTCCATCTTGCCATCTATTTTATTTTTAGATGACCTGTTGGTACTTCATCTCTCTGACCTGATTCGCATGGCATTCATGGCTGCAACAGATCATAGTAACCAGCTGCGGATGGCCGGGCTCCAGGCACTTGAAGACATTATCAAGAAGTTCGCATCTGTGCCTGAGCCAGAATTTCCAGGCCAAGTGATTCTGGAGCAGTATCAAGCTAATGTGAGATACTCTGTTTATTTAAACCCTTAAAATTGAGCCTTTGTGTGATTATTAAAGGAGTGAGGATTCCCTGGAGAAATGTCTTTGGAGCTTCAACGACATGTCTTTATTCCCATTGTCTGTTACATAGTTGAATCCCACAGTTGAAGAAACAACAGTATAAAACTTGTCACTATTTTTAAGTTGTGATAGCATATTCGTGATAAAACTAGAATAGAAATCGCAGGCTAGCCTTTCAGACTTGTGTTCAGATGTTTAGCTATGCCATTTAGAAGATAAAAGGACATTCAAAGAGTGTTGTGGATTTGCTGACATTACTTTTATATGTCAAGACTTGATAAGCCTTTTTAAAAATAAAAAGGGCCACTTTGTATGCTAACGGATAACTTCTAATAATAGTGGTTCAGAATATTACTGAAGGAATTATATACCTTCAAAAATATGTTTATTTTGTTCTAAACAGAGACACTTTTCTCTCCTAGGATTTATAACTTTGTTTTCTTCATCTGAGGCACAATAGATATAATCCTGGTAATGATGGGTTATATGAAGACAAAGAAACTTAAGTTAGCAAGGAAAGAATACACATTTTCTGTTACTTTAATTATATCAAAATCTTAGCTACGGATACACAACACCTTATCTAAAAGCTGTACTCAAACATACATAAAATTACAAAGTGTGAATAATGTTTACTCCATTGTTTTTCCACCGTAAGTACCGGTGAGGAAGTTATAGCTTCTAGCCCAGCTGGCTGTAGAAAATACATATTCAAATACTTACTCCCAAATACCCAACCTATCAAAATGAAGCGTTGTTGTTCTGTTTTGTTTTATTTTGACTTTTTATTTAGAAATAGGGTTTTTTAAAAATTATTTATTTCTGAGAGAGAGAAAGAGAGACACAGCGTGAGCTGGGGAGGGTCAGAGAGAGAGGGAGACACAGAATCTGAAGCAGGCTCCAGACTCTGAGCTGGCTGTCAGCACAGAGCCCGACGTGAGGCTCGCACCCACGAACCCCAAGATCATGACCTGAGCTGAAGTCGGACGCTTAACCAACTGAGCCACCAAGGTGCCCCTAGAAATAGTTTTAAACTTACAGAAAAATTAGAAGAATATACAAAAAATTTTATCTCACTTGCTTTAACATTGATTTTTTTTCTCTCTTTATACACACATTTTTTTTCCTAAACCATTTAAAGATAAATTATTTAAATCATGTACCTTTACCCTCGAATACTTCAGTCTATATTTCCAAAGGACAAGAAGATTGTCTAACATAACCACAGAACAGTTGTCAACTTCAGGAAATTCAACACTGATATATTACTTCTATATAAGTTGTCATATTCCACTTTTATCAGCTAACCCAGTCATCTCTTTTGTAGTATATTCACTTTCTCCTTCAGTACAGGATCCAGCACCAGCTCTGTGATCAGTTGATGCAATTAGTTGCCATGTGTTGTTAGTCACAGAGAAGGACTCAACCCATTTCTAAACTTCTAATGATATACCTTAGTGACTGACTCTCTTGTGTAAGGGAAGATATCTCAAATTGTTGAATATATCTAAGTTCTTGTTCAGTTCATACACATTAAATCTAATATATCTAAGAATCCATGACTGGGTTGGCTTATTAAAGCTAAAGCTCACAGGGTGCCTGGGTGGCTCAGTCAGTTAAGTGGCCGACTCTTGATTTTGGGTCAGGTCTTAATCTCACAGTTGGTGAGTTTGAGCCCCTCATTGGGCTCTGTACTGATGCTTCAAATCCTCTGTCTCCCTGTCTCTGCCTGTCCCCTGCTCATGCTCACTCTTTCTCTTAAAAATAAGTAAATGTTTAAAAAAATTTTTTTGAAAACTAAAGCTCATATTCCTTTACTTATTATTACTATAACAATGGCACATAAATGAATATTTCTTGAGACTCCTTCTCTTAAAGCATTTCTTTTTGAGGTAAAATGGCCTCTAAGGTCTTTAAATGACTATGTGAATTTTTAGTACTACTCAGTTATTTAAAGGAACTGATCCAGTTATATGAAATTCACTCATTAGGTAAATACTGTTAGAAATACATTCAGGAAAATACAGACAGAATAAAAAAGAACAGGAGTTTTCTGTTATCTCTAGGAGCATGTAACTTTGTCAGAAAGTCCTGTTTACTATTAAACAAAAACAAAGGAAAAAGAAACAAGATTAATTGCCTATTTGGTATAGCAGTCATACAGATTTGATAATGATTATAACTTCCTGGAAAGCAAAAGAAAAAGGGTATGTTTGAGTTAATTGTAGAAGAGTTTGAATTTATTGAGAAGAGAGATAAGGGAGATGTGATAAAAAGAAAAGTAACAATGCTGTGTTTTGTGTGGTTTCGTCTCCAGGGACACAAGAGGCTTTTGTGTTTACCACTTATCTTTAAAAATTAAAAAAATGCTCATATTCTTTTTTTTTTTTTTTTTTTTTTNCCAGCCTTTTCACAAGATACTCCATCAGACATAATAGCAAAAGCTTGCCAGGTAAGAAGAAAAAATAGGGTTTTCTATAGTTACCTTAATTAAGTTAATAGATGCCTTAGAATTTCACCTCCAAGAAAGAAGAGAGAAAAATCAAATAATATTTATTCTTTATCTTGAAAGTACAGTAGTGACACTTTTCTCTTTTATTCTGTATCAAATGATGAAGTAGTAACTTAGTTGCATCCCTTTTTTTGTCATAGCTGAGGAGATGACTTTGGGATACATAGCTTTTCTATTATCCAGAAGTAAACAGAAGTATGAAAATCATAAGAGTGACTAAAAATTAAAGATTACAAAATAATTAAAGAGCATTAATTAATTAATGATAATTAGGTAATAAAAGGTTTGGGGGGAGGGGCGCCAGAGTGACTCAGTCAGTTAGGCATCCACTCTGGATTTTGGCTCAGGTCATGATCTCAGTTAGATTGGGTCCTGTGTCAGGCTCTGGGCTGAGAGTGCGCAGAGACGGACTGGGACTCTCTGTCCTCTCTCTTCTCTGCCCCTCCTCCATGCTCTGTCTCTCTCAAAAATAACTAAACTTTAAAAATGAAAATAAAGGGGCACCTGGGTGGCTCAGTCAGTTAAGCGTCCGACTTTGGCTCAGGTCATGATTTCATGGCTTGTGGGTTCGAGCCCTGGGTCAGGCTCTGTGCTGATAGCTCAGAGCCTGGAGCCTGCTTCAGATTCTATGTCTCCTCCTCTCTCTGACACTCCCCTGCTCATGCTGTCTCTCTCTCTCTCTGTCTGTCTCTCTCTCAGAAATAAATAAAACGTTTAAAGAAAAAAAAATGAAAATAAAAAATTTTTTATTTAAAAATTAAACTTAAAAAATAAAAAAAGATTTTTTTAATTTAAATAAATTTTTTTAATGTTTATTTTTGAGAGAGAAACAGACAGAGTGCAAGCTGGGGAGGGACAGAGAGAGAGGGAGACACAGAATCTGAAGCAGGCTCCAAGCTCTGAACTATCAGCACAGAGCTGAAGTCAGAAGCTTAACCAACTGAGCCAACCAGGCACCCTGAAAAAAGATTTTTTTGATCACAGGTTTTAAAAAATTTACAAGTTTCTGGGAATTACGTATCCTAAAGAGAATTCCACAATATGGAAATTTCATTGCATAATTAATTAATGATTGTTATATTTGAAAAGAGTCACAAAAGTAAGCACTTACGTTCTTACACTTTTGATAACTTCTTTTTCATGTCTCATTCTGAAAAAGGATTCATGCATTAAATTCTCGTCTTTCAAGAAATCAGATTCTTTTTTTCTTTAATTTTTTTTAATGTTTATTATTTATTTTTGGAGAGACAAGACAGACAGAGCATGAGCAGGGGAGGGGCAGAGAGAGAGGGAGACACAGAATTGGAAGCAGGCTCCAGGCTCTGAGCTGTCAGCACAGGGCCTGATGTGGGAATCAAACCCACAAACTGCAAGATCATGACCTGAGGCAAAAGTAGGATGCTCAAGCTACTGAGCTACCCAGGCACCTCCAGGAAATCATATTCCTTATTTGCTTTCCTAAAGACAGAAGAGAGGCAACCCTTTCCTTCCCAGTTTCTGGAGTGTGGGCTCGAGTCTGTCATTATTGCTTGGAATCCATAGTCAAGCTACACATGGCCTCTAGAAAGAGAATGTTCTGCTGTTTGCAATAAGTGTAAAGTTCTTACTTTGTTCTCTCTGGCTAAATGGGTTTGCCTCCAGAGCCTAGAGCCTGCTTCAGATTCTGTGTCTCTCTCTGTCTCTCTGCCCCTCCCCCTCTTGCTCTGTCTCTGAAAAGAAATGAATAAACGTTAAAAATGTTAAAAACAAAAGAGAGAGGTCTGTGGATCATGATACAAACCTCAGAGTTAGAGGAGGCTGTTTGGTTTGGGATACCAACACACAATCAGAAATCATAGTTATGTATAAATACATGTATCATGGTGATGTTTTAAAGCATAGTATTTAAACAGAAAAAACCTACAAAGCTCCTGTTCCTAGAAAAGCAAAGGCTATTCAGATTTCATCTTGTGGATGAGTGCCATGAACATTTCCTCCTACTGAATTTGCTGCAGCGTCTTATTCTTTATGCGGCTCTAACTGCTCTTTCTGTAAGGACTTTTTTCCTTATCTACTGGCAGGCTTAAGTTTTGACTTCCTATCCTTGTGTTTCTTGAAGGAAACCTGGTTTTGAAACAAATGTAACAGCGGATTGCAAATTCCTTTTCCTTAAAGGAAAGTAAGGAGTTGGCTTTGGACAGATCATGAAACATTGCATCCCACCTTATTTACTGGAATAGATGCCATGTTAATCCTGAAAATCAGGATAATTTTTAGATATTATAGGAAGACTCTCAAGTGTAACACAAATGTGGACGAGTAATCAATGGTTTAATAAGAAATTTAAACCAGCCTAGCTATCATAAACATAATATATAGTTTAAATATCTTGTTTCAGATTAAAATTTATAAATGTACCTTCATGCACCACTCTTTTGATGTAAGGCCAAGGTCTTTTCTCTGAAAATGATTTTGCTGATTCAGTCCTGCTTTGTCTTTCTTGATAAACCAAACCTGTAATGCAATACCGGCAATATCTAGTCTCATGTTCTTTAAAGTGGAAGAGAAACTTAACGTTTTTACAAATCAAACTTTCTGCCGAATTGTCAATGGTTAGTTTTCCCCCAACTTTTAGTGTGTTTCTACCTCGACAGAAATGTTTATCAAATCTCTTTGATATGTTGTTCAGTTTCCTAAAGAATAACAACTCTAATTTCATAATCATATTTAAAATCTTTTTACTTCAAGTTTCATTATATTTGCAATAAGATTTTGTGGGTTTTTTTAAATGTTTCTTATTTATTTCTGAGAGAGAGAGAATAGAGCATGAGCAGGGGAGGGTCAGAGAGAGAGGGAGACACAGAATCCGAAACAGGCTCCAGGCTCTGAGCTAGCTGTCAGCACACAGCCCGATGCGGGGCTTAAACCCACGAACTGTGAGATCATGACCTGACCCGAAGTCGGACGCTTAACTGACTGAGCCACCCAGGTGCCCCTTTTCAACAATATTTTGACTGGCATTTTATTTTGCCATCAATATGTCCTTAACTGATAACATCAACTTTAAAATGTCCTTTTTAATTTTTATTAAACTTTGTTCTGAATTCTGGGAGGATAAGAATATAAGAGAATAAAATAGTTTACATAAATATTCTCAACTTAAGAAGATTTTAAATATAGGAACATAATCCATTAGTTATAGTTTAATATCCAAACGCTCTGAAAAGCAAAGCTTTTTCATAATTTATTTGCTAGCGAAACCTGAGCTGACTGTACTCATTTGGCCTTGCCGTGAAGCTGAGTGGGACTGGTGTACTGATCAGTCCCTCTCGCTGTGATTTGTACTACATTTCACGACAGAAGTGTCCTTCTGTCAATTGTGGGGTGCTGTTACACGTCTTGCTTGATGTATTCCTTAATGAGGTTCACCGGCCTTACTACCTTTCATCAAAAAGTTGTGAATTGTGACTCACATCTTGGCCCAAAGATATCAGATAATCAGAACGTGAGGACTTGTATTCGTAGAGTAAGGTGGCGCTACCAGGCCACCCCTTCCTTCTTGACATCCTTCCCTTGGCTCCAGTGTCCATGCACTTGCCTGCTTTTCCTTTTGTTTTTCTGGAATTTTCTTTTCAATTTCTTTCATTGTTTATTCTTATTCCACTTGTCCCTTCAGTATAACTCTTCCCTGTGTTCTGTCCTTAAGACATTTTTTCTTTTTATACCTCAATCTTTGAACAAATTTACCTGGTAACATTGCTTTAGTTATTCCTAAATAATAACCAGTGTTAACTACAGTGTTATATTAGTTTCAGTGTACAATATTAGTGATTCAACAATTCTATTCACTACTCAGTGCTCATCATAAGTGTACTCTTAATCTCCTTCACCTATTTCCTCCATTCCCTGGCACCTCCCCTCTGTAACTATCAGTTTTTGCTTTATAGTAAACAGTCTATTTTTTGGTTTGTGTCTTTTTTTTCCCCTTTGCTCGTTTATTTTGTTTCTTAAATTCTACATATGAATGAAATCATATTGTATTTGTCTTAGTCTCTGATAGGCTTATTTAATTTAGCATAATACTCTCCAGCTCTAAACATGTTGTTGTAAATGGCAAGATTTCATTCTTTTTGTGGCTGAATAATATTCCACTATATGTATATACATATATATGTAATATGTATGTATATAGCATATATGATATGTGTACACACACACATGCCACATCTTTATCCATTCATCTATCAACGGGCACTTGGGTTGCTTCCATAATTTGGCTATTGTAAATAATGCTGCAATAAACCTAGGAGTGTGGGCATCCCTTTGAATTAATGTTTTCATATTCTTTGGGTAAATACCTAGTAGTGCGATTACTGGATCTTAGGTTATCTCTATTTTTAACTTTTTGAGGAACCTGCATACTGTTTTCATAGTAGCTGCACCAGTTTGCATTCCCACCAACAGTGCGAGAGGGTTCCTTTTTCTCCACGTCCTTGCCAACATCTGTTGTTTCTTGTGTTTTTTATTTTAGCCATTCTGACAGGTGTGAGGTGATATCTCATTGTGGTTTTGATTTGTACTTCACTGATGATGAGGGATGTTGAGTGTCTACTTAGTTATTTTTTACCCTGCTCCTTAAATCCTGAGCCAAGTTTCTACCTGTCTGCTGAATATCTTCCCACAGGTCCCCTACCAGTACTTTGAACTCAGCATGTTAAACTGTTGAAGCTTAAAACCATGCTCTCTAACTTCTCATCTCCCCCAGCCTTTCCTGTTTTCTTTCTTGTCTCCAAAGCAGCGGCCTCACTTTCCTCACTTTCATCCAAGTTAGAAGCTTTGGCAATCTTTGATTCCTCACACTTTTTGTAAATCCCTGCCCCGTCCCCTAAAAATATTTAATTGGTTTCCAAAGCCTGTGATTTCTACCTCCAAATCTCTCTCAGATAACTCTCCCTTTTCATTCCATTCCCAGTTTGATCTATATTCTCTGTCCCACAGTACTAGAATTGCCGCGTGACTGAACGCATTACTTACCATCTGAACATACTCTCTCCTGGCATAAATGCTGGAGCACAATTCTAATTGTAATCTCCCTGCTCAGAGGCCTTGGAAACTTGTGATTGCCCATAGAACAAAGGCTGAGTTCAGTTCGCCTGGAATGTAAACGGCACCATCCTCTGATCCCAGTTACCTTTGCTAATCTCTGTTCTTTTCCCTTGTAACTCCCCCTGTATCTATACACACAGACCTTCCTGATCTCTAAACATTCCCATTTCTCCTGCTGGAAGTGATCTCTCCCTCCTCTGTTTTTAAGTGTAGTATTGCAGTCCTAAAATGTTCTTGTGTGTTCATTCAATCTGCGTTCTCTTTGTTGAGAACAGGCACTAGATTTTTCCCCTTTATTTATTTTTTAATCTCTTCCATAGCACTCAGAATAACCTTTTACCTGTGGTAAGCAGAAATGTTGTTGAATTGAAGAATTACCCACAATTGAACTGATTCAGGCAGAAAATTTTTTCTATTAAAATGTTTGTCCAGTCAGAAAATGGAAACATGAGAGTAAATCACCATTTATTTTCCACATAGGAGTACAATAAATTCCATCCTTGTTACCGATTTGTGATTCAAAACTAATACTGAGGCACAGCATTGGGGTTTTGGGTTTTGTTTTCTTCATTGGCTTTATTTTATGTTGCTTCCCCCAGGGAAAAAATCATACTTACTTCATACTTATGTGTTACGTGTTAATTTTTTCATACAAATTCACCACTGTTTTTCTTCGGCCAGGTGTGTAGTACGTGGATCGGCAGCGGAGTTGTCAGCGATCTCAATGACCTCCGTCGAGTACACAATCTTCTTGTTTCTTCTCTGGACAAAGTGCAGGCTGGGAAAGGGTCTTCTAGCCAACTGTACCGAGAGAGCGCCACAACCATGGAAAAACTGGCTGTTCTCAAAGCGTGGGCAGAGGTAACCACAGCTGATTGTTTTTGAACCATTGCCCCATCCGTGAGAAAATACTCCCCTACTCGTGTAGGTAAAAAAGAAAAAAATTTTATTTGGTTATTGTTCTTTTAAAACCAACTTTTAGTATGGAACACTTTTTAAAAATCTGTTATTTTCTCCTTCTCACTGAAATACAGATATGTTTATGTCTCAAAAGAGCTCTTAGGAAGCCTTTGAAAATTATTTTTTTAATTGGTTTTTTCAAAATTTCCGTATTGAGCAATTGATCCCTTAACTAATTATGTGGAAATTAGGCAGAGAAAACTACAAATACAAGTAATAGAAAATATTTTATGCCAAAAACCTTTTATTTGAGGGGCACCTGCCTGGCTCAGTCGGTGGAGCATGCAACTCTTGATCTTGGGGTTGTGAGTTCAAGCCCCACATTGGGTGTAGAGCTTACTTTAAAAAAAAAATCTTTTATATGATTAAATTTCAAGAGACTTGCCACTGCTCATTGATACCAAGATCACAGAGTTTTCTGTGTGTGTGTGTGTGTGTGTGTGTGTGTGTGTGTGTGTGTGTNCACAGCCACTTTTTTAAAAATGACAATATTCCTTTAAACTCACTTTTCCAAATTCCTCCTACCATTTGCTTTCAAATTCTTAGTGTCTGACCTACAGTATTTCAAGTAACCCTTCCTCTGCCGACTAGCACTGCACTTCTCTATTTCCACGGCATCAGCGGCTGATGACCCAGCCAGCAGACACTTGCTGGCTCAAAGCATGCAGCATCCAGACGATATGGTTTAGATCAAGGACCTCTGAATTTTTGTTGTGCTTTTTTTCCCCACAAAAATAAAAATGGAAAAATGTACAGCTCAGTAAGGTGTCATTAAAAATCTTTTNTGTCCTTCAGGTAGATTATTTATTTTTCCCTGCTGCCATTTTTGGCTTAGAAAGTAAAATAATATTTTTTGTTTGATTGATAAAATGATTGCTCTTACTTTTAAAAGTTTAGTTGTTGTTTTTTCCAAATCAACACAAACCTTTCAGGTAGGAAGTAGTATAAGAAAAAGATACTGTAATATGACTTATCTATCTTATCACTTTGAAAACAGGAACAATTCTTTGTTAATTTTCATATATCTGAGTTTTTAACTAAAACTGCTACTTTTCTTGTCTGTAGAAATTACATTGCTGTTGATGTATTGATTTTTACTTAAAGATCCATGTTCTTAATTCTCCAGCCCCATTGACTCATTTCCCCAAATGTAGGGACCACTCTGTGGTCTGACAATCAGAACATTGCTTGTCAATCAGCTAGTTCTTTTCTGACTTGCATTAATATGCTTGATTCACCTACTAGGAAAGCTGATATAGTTTAGTATAAAAAGCATTAAATATTGACTCAGAGGCCCTAGAGTAAATTATTTCTCTCTAATTTACCATCTTTGTGACTTTGGTCAAGTGATTCGTACTCTTAGAGCCTGAGTTTTTTCATTACAATGTGGAGATAATATCTTCTTGTAAGGTAATGTGTATCAAAGGACCAAGCTTTGTTACTGACACTGAATGGAAGATAGACAATTACTTTTAAAAATTAGATCATAATCTCACATTTTAATTAAATTAAATTAACAATGCACATTTTTCTTTGACACATTTTGGGGGTAACTTGTGCTATATAACTTAATGACTTGCACCTCATGCCTCAGTCTTTCATGCTGTCTAGTGATTCTTTTCCTTCTTATCTTCCTTTCCTTTATCATTCTCTTCAAATGAACAGCATATTCTAGATTTCTCTCCTCAAGACTTATCTCTGCTTATACTTTTTCACTCAGAAAGCTGAGGATGTCCATTGTCTGTCTCCTCAGACTGTTACCTTGAAATCTTTAGGTTCACATGATTTGGGAACTTCCCCTGTTAGGCATGAGTATGAAGGGGAGATGGTTCCCAGCTCAGTGCCATCAGTCCTGCCCACTTCTGTATCTCCAGCCCCTCCCTCTACATGCTTGGTCTTCTCAACTGCCTTCCTCCCCAACTCAGCATTCCCTTCTACTTTCTGTCTCCTTCTTCACATCTCAGTTCCCTGAAAGTTCAGTATCTTCACTTCCTCAGCTCTTGGCCACTCACTTCTCAGTCTCCCACAATATAGGGTCATTTCCACTGCAGGCTAGCTGGGTCTGAGGATCCAGAGGGGGCACTGCAGGACCAGCCGAGAGGAAGTGAGAGCAGAGTTTACTGGAAATATAGAGAGCAGATACAGATACCCAGTCTCTGGGAGACTGGGAAAGGAAAAGAGAATGAGTCACATCTTGTTGGGGTCTGGGGTTTTTAGTGAGAACAGTGGCTTGGCATCCACGGACTGGTCAAAACAAGAACAAGTGCTCAGACATCCTCCATGAGTCACTTGTGCCCTGGAGCCTGGGGTCTCGGTGTCAAGGTGTCTGGAGTCAGTGGTCTTGGAAAACTGATGACTCTACCTGGTCACTCCTTAGATATTATCTGTTGTGCTAGAAGAATCCAAGTATTGTTTAAAAGACTATGAGTATGTATATACAACCTGTCTGAAATGTTAATGATTGTTTCTTATTTTCTTCATTTTATGCTTCTGATTTTTCTGTTTTTCTTGCATGATACCTAATAAGAAAAATTGGCCAAAAATTACTTTAAAAACTAAGTCTAAAGGTTACATTCTCCTGTATTGCAAATAGCAATATAAATTATAGAACCGTTTTAGAAAGGTTTTGGCAGTGTCTGTTCAGAGTCATAAAAATATTTATAATCAGTAATGCAGTAATTGTGTTTCTGAGACTTTATCCTAGGGAAGAATGTCCAAAGTGTAGGAAGGAAGTGTTTACAAAAAAAGGCTTACTTAAAGCATTATTTATAACATGAAGAACTGAACACTTTTGTCTTTGAAAACCATATGATGTCTTATTAAGGTTCTGAAGGCCAACTAGAGAATCAGAAGTAAATACAACATTTCAACCATCAGGAAATTGTTAGACATATTATGGCTCACTGCCTGCAGCCATTAAGAGTAATGTTTATAGGGGCGCCTGGGTGGCTCAGTGGGTTAAGCGCCTGACTTTCAGCTTGGTCATGATCTCACAGTTCATGGGTTCGAGCTCCTCATCCGGCTCTGTGCTGACAGCTCAGAACCTGGAGCCTGCTTCAGCTGTGTCTCCCTCTCTCTCTGCCCCTCCCCCACTCATACTGTGTCTCTCTGTGTCTCTCAAAAATGAATAAACATTAAAAAAAAAAAAAAAGAGTAATGGCTGTGAAGACCAGGATTCCATAGGAAACCCTCCTGATATGGTAGTAGATAAAATTAAATTCAAAATTCTCTGTACAACAGCATTCCAGCTTACAAAGACAGAATAAGATAACTTGGAAATTGGGATTATAGTAATTTTAAAAACCCATTTTCAAAACTTTTTATGGTAGAACTTTTTAAATAACATCAAAAGTTAAGGGAAAACAAATAACATCTGGTCTATAAATCCTGCAGTGACCTCTTCCCTTCCCCACGGACTATAGAATAAAACCTTCACCTGCTTCTGCCTCATAGCCTCTGCTCAGTCTACACCAGTTGCCAAAGCCTAAATGTATGTACAAGAACAAACGTGTATAACTGCAACAAAGAAGAATCTTTAAAATTATGATTTAGGAAGTTGCCATTATACATCCTTTTGGTTTACTAAATGGAGAGAAAGGATATGGATAATATATATGTGACCAGTAAATTATATTCTTGGCTCAACTCTCTATTATAAAGACTAGATTGCTAACTATCGCTTAAGGGATTAGAAGGATATTTATGGAAATCCTTTCTGTGGCCCTTCCTCCAACCCCTTCCAGCCTTTTTCTTTGAATGCACACATTCAAATTATATCCAATTGTGTCTAATAAGTTTGTGAAAGTAGAGGCAGTAAACAGGAAGTTATACCCTATGACGAAAAGAAAAAGTTAAAAAAAGACACACATAAAAGGAGGCTTTGTAAAGTATAGCAAGAGAAGCCAGAAGAAATTCAGAAAACCCTACTCAAGGAATATTTTATGAGAGGAATAGTCAGAAGTCAGATCAATAAAAGCAGATTGCCTCCAAAGCAGGTGGAATTATTCTTTGAGGGTTCTCAGAAAGTCATGAAGCTGTATACTCTCCAGTGCCTGTACTCAACTCGTGTTGATAATTCAACTGTATAATCATAGCAGCTTAGACTATGTCATTTCTTAATATTATACCTTGTTATTTTCTCCTCCTGAATGCCATACTAGGTTTATGTGGTTGCTATGAATATTAAAAAGGAAGCAGAGTCAAAACCAAAAAGAGCAATTAAAAACACTGATGATGACGATGATGATTTTGGTACCATAGATGAATTACCACCCGATAGTTTAATAACACTTGTGCAACCTGAACTGCCAACACTCAGCCGCCTGTGGTTGGCGGCGTTAAAAGACTATGCGCTTTTGACTTTACCAGCCGAATTTGCTAGTCAGCTCCCCGCGGATGGTAAGTACTGCATTCAGAGTTTGGTCTTTATGGAGTTCGGAGTAGTAATGAAACAAAATGCAATTGGTAGAAGCTAGCAACAATTATAACTAATAATATTATGATATAACTTTTATGTCTTAAATTTATAGAGTATAACATCTTAAGTTTAAATTTTTAATTAGTAAGAATTTAATAAAGTAATTTAAGATGTAGCAATAACATTTTCAATTTCTGTGGACTTAAATGTGGCATTCTCTCACTTAAGGCCCATTCTCCATATTGGATTTATGAATTTAGACACGGCCTTAAACTTATTTGCTAAACCAAGCAAACATGTTCTCCCTGTTATAATAATAACTGTATGAGCTAATGGACTCTAAATAACTATGCATAACAAGTCATTATGCATAACCATAATGAAGTTTATTGCTGTGCTGGTCAGTGAATGCAAGGACAGATGGGGAAATCCTCAGTTTGGTAGTGGGAACAGGAGATGAGGAAGAATGGCAGAGGGAGAGTTGAAAGAGAAAGAAGAGACAGAGTTCCCTGTCTCTCTGTGTTAGAGAGAAATGCGATAGAAAGAGTGATACAAAGTGAAGGCGGCCAGGGTTTTAGGGAGTGTCTGGCAACAGTGAAGAGGAAGCCTGTGACCACAAGGTAGAGAAAGGTACCAGGCCCCCGGCGGCATCCACAGTTGCGGAGGAAAGACTGGAAACCCTAGCTCCGGTGAGGAAAGCACAGGCGCTCCAGTTCAGCGCTCCAGGAGAGATGCGCGCTTTGCTGGCTTCGTGCTGAAGAGAGTCTCGTTGGTCAGACTGCTCTCTTGTANAGAGGAAAGACTGGAAACCCTAGCTCCGGTGAGGAAAACACAGGCGCTCCAGTTCAGCAGTGCCAGGAGAGATGCGCGCTTTGCTGGCTTCGTGCTGAAGAGAGTCTCGTTGGTCAGACTGCTCTCTTGTACGCGCCGTGTCCGAATTTTGTGTCCCCTCAAAATTCACGTGTTGAAACTAATCCCCATTGTGATAGTGTCAGGGAGTGAGGTCTGTGGGACGTGCTTAGGTCATGAGATGGAGCCCTTCTGAGTGGAGTTGGTACCCTTATAGAAGAGAGTCCATGTTGATTCAGAGAGACAGCCCTTAACCGAGCATGCTGGCACCCTGATGTCAGACTTCCTGCCTCCAGAAAGAAAGTTCTGTTGTTTGTAAGCCACCTAGTCTGTGGTATTTTGCTATAGCAGTCCAAATGGACTAACACAGTAAGTAACGAGTATTTTTAAGTTAGTTGTTGATAAATGGTCGAACACTTACAATGAAAAGCAATGGCTTTGACTGGCTCGATTATTTTACAGGTGGAGCATTTTACACTCCTGAGACTATTGATACAGCTAGACTTCACTACCGGAATTCCTGGGCCCCAATTCTTCATGCAGTGGCACTTTGGTTAAATAGCACAGGATTCACATGTTCAGAGTCTGCAGAAGCAGCAGCGATACCTGGCTTACAAAAACGTTCTATACCCGTCAATTTAAACCAGGCATCAGGAGCGACGCCCAGTGCTAAATCTTTGCCAGAAATTAACAAAGATAGAATGCATCTTATCTTAGGTAGGTGTGTTGTATTAATGTATTTCAAGATGGGTCATTTCTGAAAATGTATATCTGTAGGGAGGAAAAAATTCCTTTCTATCTTCTTAGGTTCTGTGGACAGCCTAAGAGTTAAATTGACATGAGACAGATTCACAAGAGAAAAAGCATACAGATTTTCTTAAATATTTTCAACCTGAAGTAGCCGTTAGGCCCCCAAAATTATATGCCGTTTTACACAAAGAAGAATACATTGTGGGGATGTGACAAGAGAGGGATTTGGGCCAGGGGCAGTAAACTGTGGGTCAGGGCTAGGAAATACGTGAGGGAAACTAGTTTTAGTAGGTTTGTTTGTACAGGTCTGTTTCAGCATTGACTCTCAGCCTTGTCTTCCTGTTACAGGGAGGGCACCTTTCTCATGAGAAATTTTATGACCTGCTTGTAGGTAGAATGAGATCTGCTGTTTGTCAAGTACCTTCAGCTCAAAATAATCAGTATGCCAAAGAGGCATATTTTGTTGTGGCATGCTCTGAACTCCATATCTTTCATTTTAATGCTATAGAAGTTTTATGCATCACAGTTCAGAAGGAATTATAAAAGGAGAATTTTAAGTACATTTTCTAAATTATTAACTGAATTTTTAGTATAAAATTTTAATTATTAAAAACTACTCTAGGGGCGCCAGAGTGGCTCAGTCGGTTAAGCACCTGACTCCTGATTTTGGCTCAGGTCATTATCCCAGGGTTGTGGGATCAAGCCCTGTGTCAGGCTCTGTGCTGAGTGTGGAGCCTGCTTGGGATTAGGTCTCTCTCTCCTCCTGTCCTTCTCCCTTGATCACATGCTCTCTCTTTCTCTCTCTCTCTCTCTCTAAGAAAAAAACTACTCTAAAAATTTTAGCTGTCATGTCCCC
>NW_027530016.1:4068983-4112929 GCF_008692635.1 Crocuta crocuta
TTTTAGCTGTCACGTCCACTCCCAGAGCCAATATTGAATAATTTTCAAGAAAAAAAACTACATTTTTCTTTTTCAACAACAGATTTTCTTTTTAGTTGGCACTTAACATATTGTCCCATTAAGAAATAATAAAATGCAAAGTTAAAGCAAATTTGAATAAATCTCAATTTATAATTGCTTTATAGATGTTCTTTTAACATTAAGATATTATAGATTCTAATGAGGCTCTTAAGTGGTCTTATATTTTTCTGGGAGGGAAAAGGAAAACAGTTGGTAAGATGAATTTATAGAACTCATCAGTAAATCTCATACATGAAAATATGAGAGACTTCTAAAACAATGACCTTACCCTTATGCAAATTAAAAACAATTATTACCTGGAGCACCTGGGTGGTTCAGTCATTGGGCGACTGACTCTTGGTTTCGGCTCAGGTCACAATCTCACAGTTTGTGAGTTCAGGCCCTGGTTTGTGAGTTTGGACCCTGCATTGGGCTCCTCTCTCTCAGCCCCTCTCCTGCTCACGCTGTCTCTCTCTCAAAATAAATAAATAAACTTAAAAAAAAAAAAAAACTGTTGTTATCCATGATACCCGTTAAGCCTCTGTAGCTTGTCACTAAAAAAAACTTTGTAGATACGAAAATTGTTTTAAAAGTTCTAGAAAGAAAAAAATGAATATCTTCTTAATCAACTTGATGACTATGTAACTGTCTCCCTCCCCTGACCTCCAGTTTGATTATTAACCTAATTGCAAAGTTACAGTCTGTGTTACAGAGTTTGGCTGCTGCTTTGGGTAACCATTTGGAAGTCTACTTCAAGGTAGCATTAAATATGTGTTAAAGCAATCTGAAAAAGAAAGAGGAAAATAGAGAAAAAAATTGATGTGGAAGCAACAAAGTGTTCGATGGTGACAAATGTGTATTTTTATTATGTGCATCACAGGTGTGAGTATACAGTTCCTTTGTTCCCCTAGACCCGAGGAGCCTATTGAGCATGTCACAGCTTGTCTGCAGGCCTTACACACCTTGCTAGATTCTCCTTATGCCCGAGTCCATATTGCAGAAGATCAGGTACAGTGTATTTCCATAACAATTTCTACAAATTGTATGCTTTGTTTCCATCAGATTTATCTTAAGATAATTTTCTCCCTTATGAAGTATCTTATGTAATTATTCAGGATATTGGCTTCATCTAAGACATTATACTGAATGTTGGACAATCAGGCACAGCCAGCATAGAGATCTGTCAGTGTGTATTCATAGATGTGTTCATCAGCAGTGAAGTACAACTAGGAATTTAGGGATGCCTTAAATCCCAGTTAATGATTCTACTGAAAAAGGGCTGAAGTAATTTATAAGGCTGTTAAGTAAATTATACCACTTTTAAATGTTTGATAAAGTTTTATCTCATTTAATGAGATTGGTTTTTTGCCCTACTCAAGTACTCCTCTAAACAGTTTAATGAATTGCTTTTGCTAATTTCTGTATGGATTATTTAGAGGCCTTTATTCATGTTCTAGAACCAAGCTACCAGCAGATTTGTTATTCTTTTTAATTAGAAATTCTTTCCTTGGGACACCTTGGTGGCTCAGTCAGTTAAGCATCTGACTTCAGCTCAGGTCATGAGCTCATGGTTGGGGGGTTCAAGCCCCGCATCGGGCTCTGTGCTGACAACTGGAGCCTGGAGACTGCTTCGGATTCTGTATCTCCCTTTCTCTCTGCCCCTCCCCTGCTCACTTACTCTCTCTCTCAAAAATAAATAAAAACATTAAAAATTTTTATTTTCTTTTTATAAGAACCATCTTTTTGGTCACCATCACTACCATGTGGGGTAATTTTCTATGAAACACAGAACAGATAAAGAACAAAGTCGCTGTCATTTTATTGTATCAGAGTTAGTTTTGCACAGGATGTTGACCAATACCAAAACAAAACAAAGAATATGCTTTGTGATTGCAAGATTCACTTACTAACGAACCTTCTTGTGCCCCAACCTTGCAGCCTGGAGTTGCTTGTCAGCTGGACTCCAGATTACTGCAGGGAACTTCAGGGTTGTCTTCAAATAGTCACACTATAAACTTTAATCTGTGAGTTAAAAGGGAAGACTATATATACACTCAGTAATTTTGGTGTTAACATAATTTGTCCCACACCTAACTAACTAGCTATTTTTAGGACTCCAGAGTGTTTTTTTTTTTTTTTTTTTTTTTTTTTTTAATCCAAGCATTGCTTTACACTTGGATGGAGTTGTATTTTATTTTTCTCCTGAGTTGGATCCTGTAATTTCAATATCATCAGAGTACCCTGACTCAAAAATGGTATCCATTCACCCAACAACTTTTACTCTGTGCCTGTCCTGGCATCAGACACAGTGTGAGGCTGTAGATATCAAAAATGGTTTCACTGCACCTGGCTTAGGAGATCAGTACAGTATGATAAGTGCTGAGCTAGTGTATGTAAAGGTCCGATGAGGATGGAGGAAAGGAGCGCTGACATTATCAAGAAAAATAGAGAATGGCTTGTCAGAGGAGATGATGGTTGGATTACATTTTAATAGAGGAATTAGTGAGGCAGTACCAGAGGAATGGATTTTCCTCTCCTAGAGAAAAGCAGAAAAGGTATAAGAGAACATGACAAATTCAAGGACACTGTCATCACTTACTATGGCTGAGGAGAAAGGAGCGTGTGGGGGTTGTTAGGAGATGCATCTGGACAATAGGGGAAAAGCCAAATCAAGAAGATTTCTTTATGACATATTAAAGGGTTTAAAAATCCATCTCGAAAGTGACAGGGAATCATTAAAAACGTTAAAATAGGGGCGCCTGGGTGGCTCAGTTGGTTAAGCATCCAACTTCAACTCAGATGGTGATCTTGGAGTTCATGGGTTTGAGCCCCATGTTTGGCTGTATGCTGACAGCTCAGAGACTGGAGCCTGCTTCGTATTCTGTGTCTCCCCTTCCCTCTTCCCCTCCTCTACTCATGCTCTGTCTCTCTCTGTCTCTCTCTCTCAAAAAAAATAAACACTAAAAAATTTTTTAATGTTAAAATAGAGGAATAACATGATTAAACTTATATTTCAGGATATGGTATATATAGATTTGATCACTTTTATCAATCTTGTAGAGATTGGTCTGTAAGAGATGACAAGGGAGGCAGGGAGAGCAAATTAAGAGCAAATTAAGAAAATTCTTTTCATAATTCCAAAGAAATGATGAATTACACTGGCCTAGGAAACTGAATAAAGGAAGAAGAAAAGAGGGCCAGAACTGGAACCTGAGGGATAAATAGCAAATACAGATAGAGAAGAGGAAAGTAAGTCAATAGCGGGGCTCACTAGAGAGGTAGGAGGAGAAGTAAGAGGGAACACACTTACCAGGGCAAGAGAGTTTCAGGGATAGACAACAGTCTCAGAAGAAACAGGATCCAGTATATAAGGACAGAAGAGAGTCCAGAGGAAGTTACTGGCGAGCTCAGGCAGAGTTAGGTTGTGGAAGAGTGAGGAGTAAATGAGAGGGGGAAGGAAGTGGAAGCATCTAGGCTGGGAACAGAGGAAGAGACAGAGATCAAGGATGTACAGGCAAGAGAAGGATCTGACTGGGTTTTGTGGGGGGAGGGAGAATTACACAGGAAAGACTTGGGTGCTTTCCTTATACTGGGGAGAAGAACCTAACCAGAGAGAGAGCTTGAAGATATATGAAGTACAGTCAAGGTCCTTGGAGAACTTTGGGAGGTCAAATAGGATAGGATAGGAAGCAACTGTGGAAAGATGAATCAGCCTTGGGCAGAGGGCCTGGACACGTGGTCTTAAGGAAAAAGACAAAGGTGGCTTTGGTTGCAGTTAAGTGTTTTTCTTCCCCCTTGAAATCTGAGGCAGGTTCATTGGATGGGTTTGATGTGGAAGACTGTAAGAAGCTTAAGGTGAGTGGTGAAAGTTTGTACTAGTTGCTGAGATGAATCGGAGAGGGACGTACTAGAAGTGTCTGGACTCCCTGGAAGACTACTCCCGGTGCTCCGCTAGGGCTGGAAGTCATACATTTAGTGGCCCTGCACTTCAGTGATGCCATTCAGTTCCAGTAGAGGAAAGAAATAGGAAATGATCTTTTTTTCATATAAAAATAATTTAAACATAAAAATAATAAGGTAATTTGTTGACTGAAGACATGTTGGGATACAATATGACCATTTCTCAAGATGGTTGTAATGTTCTCATTTGTTACATAGTCCTTTATGTTAATTTTAGTCACCAAATTTATTTTTACATGCATATTTTCTTAGATTTTAATGACCTAAATTTATCCTTTGAAATTAAGATTAATTAAGTGTAACCTGAATTAATGTATCATAGCTGATTGGTGTAGAGTTGCTGAGTGTTTTGCACCGCCTCCTGTTGACCTGGAACCCACCATCTGTTCAGCTGCTGGTTACCGGAGTTGTCCAGCAGGTCGTAAGAGCTGCTCAGGATTATTTGCAAGAAAAAAGAAACACTCTAAGTAAGTACTCAAAATTATGCTAACTTTGAAGTAGATCTTATTTGTACTCTAACTTTTTAAATATCAATACCAGGAAGTTTTTAATAAGAATTTTAATGAAAAAAAATTAGTCATATATTTAGAAGATTTGCAGTTGACTTTGCTTTAATTAGAAAGAGCCAAATGAGGGGCACCTGAGTGGCTTGCTTCATTGGGCATCTGACTCTTGGTTGTGGCTCAGTTATGATCCCAAGGTTGTGGGATCAAGCCCTGTGTCAGGCTCCATGCTGAGCGTGAAGCCTACTTAAGAGTCTCTCTCCTACTCTCTCTGTCCCTCTGCCTTGCTTGTGCTTTCTCTCTCAGAAAACTAAACAAATGAACAAAAAACCCAAATGAAATTGCTGATAGGTATTTTTCAGCTTCAAAAGTGTCAACTTGTATGGTTCAACCTAACATATGTTTACTCATATGAAATACATTCCAAATAAAAATATCTAATAAAAAGTTTTGAAGCAAAAAATGAATTGTCTTTGACTTTTAAGGAGAGGTCAACAAACAGAATTCTAGGAAGGCAGAGAATTCTTCTGAGGAAGACATGTGCTATCCGTTAGACAGTTATAAATTCTTTTGAAATAATTTCTCAGATACACTTATTGTGTAGTTTTATCTACTCTGTGCTTTTTTTTTTTCCTGGAAATGTTACCCAATTTTTTTTTCCTCCAGATGAAGAGGATATGGAAAAAGAACCGTGTCCTGTAGTAGGAGAAGGAGGTGACAGCGGTGGCCTTGTTCCTGGAAAATCTCTCGTGTTTGCAACGATGGAGCTGTTGATGTTCATTTTGGTACGGCATATGCCACATCTCAGCACCAAGATGTCGGACTCGCCCAGTCATATGGCCACTAAAACTCGACTGTCAGAAGAAAGTGCTCGTCTGGTGGCTGCCACAGTTACCATACTTTCTGACTTACCATCCCTTTGTTCACCTGCAGGTCCAGTATTGAACGCTATTTGCAAATGCATTACATTGCAGTAGACAAAGCTGAGCTTGCCTTTGTTTTTGGATGCTATTCTGACTTATTTTCCCTCTTAAACCTCCAGTATGAAAGGAGAAGTCAGTCTGTTATGACATTTACCTTTTGGAGCCTATGAAAATTAAGGATTTAAAAAGCCCAAAACTCAAGATGCTCTTCAGATACATTTCAGACAAACCAGCAAGGAGATAGAACCACAGCTTGAAGCAAGACACTGAACGTTAGCTTGTAGACGTGAGGCAGGGCGACTAAACCCGTTAGTTTCTGATCTGGTTGCCACTTTTGTTTAACACTGACAAACTAATAAACATCAGAGGAGTGTGACAACCAACTGTAAGGAGTAACTAAATAAATTATAGCTGCACAGATTATAGCTGTCTGCAGATGCCTGAAAAATACTGGATGGAAACTTAGACTTTCCCTCTACTTATCTAGAAGGGAGAAATGGGAGAAATAGTATCCAGGAGATACAAAGGTAAATTTCAGCTCAATGCAAGCCCATAGATGTAAAAATAATGAACTCTCTTATGGGGCTTTGCGGGCCAGCGACAATGGCTACGTGGAAATGTGGTGAGGGGCATCTTCCGTGAGGTGGGAGTTTGAATTCTGTGACCTTCAAGTTCTCTTAGCTACAAATCTCGAGATTTTTTCATTTCTTCTTTGCTTACCCATATAGTCTTTTCATCCTTTTCCCCAGCTTGGTTAAGGCTGACTTGAATACACTGACGATTGATTACATGTCTTAGAATTGCTACAAGATTCATCAGGTTACTCAAATGCTTCTCAAAGTATATGGTAGCGCTTCCCTTCTGGTTCTCTATCTTCCTTTCTCATTTTCATTATGAAGGGCATAATTAGGTGAAATACTGGAAATAATAAAAACAAGGCTAGCCGGGATAAGAAAGAAAATATTGTCTTCTTCGGAATAATTTGCCACTTTCTCATTTTCTTTTTCAAACATTAAATTATAGTAATAGGAATGCAGTACATTTTGTAAAGCAACAAGGAAAAAAATAATATTAAATCACAAGCAAATGTGAAAATGACTGGAAGAACTGTAGTATAAGAACTAAGTAGTTATGAGGTAATCTGATTTGTTTTCAATTCAGGATGTATGACAATCCTGCCCACGATTCTGTTTTTAATTGCAAGAATATTGAAAGACACAGCAATAAAATCTGCAGATAATCAGGTTCCTCCACCAGTCAGTGCAGCTCTTCAAGGGATTAAAAGCATTGTGACCCTCTCGATGGCCAAGACGGAGGACACTCAGAAGCAGTGGACGGCCCTCATCCGCAGCACTCTTGCGTGCATCCTGGAATATTCTCAGCCAGGTACCCTGAACAGAGCTTTGAATCCACAGTGTATTGGGGTGTCCGTGTGCCAATAGTTAGTTGAATGAGCTTATCAGAAAAGTGCTGTGTGACAACTGAAGCGACTCAGAGAGATCTTGTAGTCACATTTTGCAAATGGGAACGTTCGTACCCCTTTCTAGATATTTGGATATTGACTGTAAATGTCCTTGTCATAGCACTTAAATACGTGTTGGAGGCTCCTCAGGCCAAAAAGGACAGAAAATTTCAGGAAACATACTCAAAATCAAATTGATTCTGTGTTAAAATACTTGCTTGCTTCCTTTTTTTTTTAAATAAATGTAATAAAATAGAGAAAATTGAAGTATATGTCACTAACCAAGCTTATCCTCAAATGAAACCACAGTCTTGATTTTTATATGTTTCATTACATATAAAAATATTTCTGGAACTAAACATACTTTCTGTATTAATAAATATAGGTCCTTATTAATAAATAATAAAAATACATGTATAGACTAATAAATGTATACACAAATTATACATAAAATAAGATAACCATGAATAACATGTAGTGTTTCTTTTGTGTTTTTAAATCGACATAAGTAATGTCATAGCATATCATTCTGCCATTACGTTCTCACTCAAGAGTAAGGTTTTTTGGAGCTATTAATGTGTACACATAAAACTCTTATTTATTCCTTTTAACTTCTATGTAGTTTCCATCACATGAATTTTTCAGGTGTTATTCATTCCCATGAATTGGTATTTCTGCTATTTCTGATTTTTCCCAATTATAAAAATTGCTGCCATGAACATCTTTATAAATTGTTCACACACTTGTGCTATGAGATTTTCTAGGGTACACCGCTAGAGACAGAATTCATGGCATATTTTAATTTTAATATTACCAGACCTGGCCAAATTGCTCTCCAAAGTAACCATAAGAGGGGCGCCTGGGTGGCTTAGTCGGTTAAGCGTCCGACTTNGAGTGTAAGCATTCTTCATATACTTGTTTAATTTTGAGGGAAATGCTTATTTGCACTTCTGTCCATTTCTCTTCTTCATCTAACTTTTTCTTTTATATATTTCTGTTGTAAAGAAAATGAAGACAAAGGTTAGTAATTAAAGATTTGCCATGTNAGTAACCATAAGAATTTACACACCCACCAGCAGTGTATGATAATTTCTGTTTCTCCATGTCCTCACCAAGACTTGGTATTTCAGACTTTTAAATTTTGCTCTGATGGGTAGAATGTACTGTCTTACTGTTTTAATTTGCATTTCTCATTTTTTGAGTATAAGCATTCTTCATACACTTGTTTAATTTGGAGGGAAATGCTTATTTGCACTTTTGTCCCTTTCTCTTCTTCTAACTTTTTCTTTTATATATTTCTGTTGTAAAGAAAATGAAGACAAAGGTTAGTAATTAAAGATTTGCCATGTCACCTATCACCTATTAAAACATTTCCACACTAAAACTGTGGAACAGGCCCATGAATCAACAGACAGGGCAATGAAACACACAAATTGCTTTAAAACAGACATTTATCCACATGAGACTACAATACATGATAAAGACACATTCATTATTCCTCAAATGATTTGTATCAGGTAGCTATTTGAGGTATCAGTTCCAATTAGGCCCTCACCTTAGATCATGACTCAAAATAAATACCAGATAAATTAAAATGATAATATAAAATTTTAAAAATAGTTACAGAAAATACAAGTATAATTTATATGTAAGGATGGCAACAGAGTATGTAAGTGTTAAGAACAGAAAACATCACAGAGGTAAATATCAACATATAAGACTGTATAGAATAATTTCTACTTGTCAAAACTCTTACTTAAAAGGTAGCTGAAAAAAAAGACAGCTGAAAACTGACAATAAGAGCATATAAAAAAATCAGCCACATTAATAAGGAAAGAAATATGAACAAAAATGAAGTAATATAAAATTTTTCTTGTAAAATTGATTTTTAAAAAAAAAATGTGACTATTCAGTTGGCATTGGTACCAAGAGAACATTTTCATACTTTGCTGAAGGGAGTTTAAAATGGTTTAAAGTTTTAGGGAATAAATTCTATAGAACATACAAAGAGCCTTTGAAGGATTCATTATGTTCAAGATTATTTATCACAATGTATTTTACAATAGTGAAAATATGTGATAAATATAATTACCTGGAAGTAGGAAAAATTATAAAATACATGATCATACATTATTTTGAATTATATATCCATTGTATCTATTAAAAATCATATTTATAAATATATGCAAAGATAATAACCCAGACCAGAAGAATTTAAAACAGTACCTAGAAGTTAAACTGTCACTCGATGGTAGAATTACTTTTATTTTCTTCCCTAGACCATTTTTGTATGTCAAACAATGACCATGTGTTATTTTTATTATCTGAATTTTTAAAAATTAATTTGGAAGGGAAAACTTCAATTAGTTTTATTAATTCTACTGGAACTACTTTAGCTTTATCCTGAGTTAATGTTTATAACCAACTAAAGAAATGTTACATGCCATATTTATATATGTATGTGTATGTATATATGTGCAAATAGATATGAGTAACAAGATAAAGAAATAGTTCAAAAGTTTAAAAATCTAAATATTGTTTTAATTTTCATGAGGTAGTTCCATCATCAATAAAGTTTTTTAAATGGCCAGTTATAAGGAAAGGTTTTGATATTTTATCATCCTACTTCATTAATATTAATTCAAAGGTATGATAAAAGGATGAATTGCCTAGGATATTCTGTCCAGGACTGAATTCTTAGGAGATAGTTGGCATGATCAAGGCCACAAGTATTATTTGTTTAGTATTTGTAAGTAAGGCAAGCAGAATCCCTTGCTTTACAAGAAAAGTTTTGTAATTGAGAATTTTTATTACGGAAATCATATTTCCTAGTATAAAATCTGAGACTTCCACTTAGAAAAAATGTACATATGTATGTATGTGAACACATACACACATGAATATAAATCTCCTTGGATGTAATATACATTCTTAATACTGCTGCAGTTTTTTTCATTTCTAAAAACTTCAGTTTTGAAACAGATTTCAAACTTTTTAAAAAGTTACAAGAATAGCATAATGAACTACAGTGTATACTCTTCTGGTCTCACCAGCTGTTAACATTTTGCCACATATCTTCTTGCTCTATAATCCCCATGTTATTGTTAATATTATCATTGTTAAGGGGTGCCTGGGTGGCTCAGTCGGTTAAGCATCCGACTTCGGCTCAGGTCATGATCTTGCGGTTCATGGGTTCAAGCCCTGTGTTGGGCTCTGTGCTAACAGCCAGCTCAGAGCCTGGAGCCTGTTTCAGATTCTGTGTCTCCCTCTCTCTCTGACCCTCCCCTGCTCACACTGTCTTTCTCTCTCTCTCTCTCAGAAATAAACAAAACATTTAAAAAAATATATTATCATTGTTAATTATGCTGAGCCATTTGAGAATACTCTGAAGTCATCATGACTCTTTACTACTAAATGCGTTATGGCTATTCTAAGAACAAGAACATTTTCTTACATAACCACTGCAGAATTATCACATGTAAGCAATTTAACATTGATAGGATGATATTATTATTCACACGCAAATTTACCAATTGGCCTAATAATGACTTTAATGGAAGTCATTATTCTTACTCTTTTTGATATAGCCCAGAATCATGCATTGTACTTAGTTGTCTTAATGCTATAGTCTTCTTTAATCCAAGGCAGTCTCTCAGCTTTTCTTTGTCTTTCATGATATTGTCCTTTAATATAAATTGTTTCTCAGTTTGGAATTGTGTGATTTTTTTTTTCTTGTGCTTAGATTCAGGTTATGCTTTTTTGGCAGGAATACTATATGACTATTGTTACATCTTAGTGCATTGTGTAAGGAGGCATATAATGTTGTTTTGTCCCATTATTAGGAGGGTTTTTTTTTAATGTTTATTTTTGAGAGAGAGAGAGACACAGCATGAGTGGAGGAGAGGCAGAGAGAGAGAGAGAGAGAGAGGGAGACACAGAAACTGAAGCAGGTTCCAGGCTCTGAGCTGTCAGCACAGAGCCTGATGCAGGACTCAAACTCATGAGCTGCGACATCATGACCTGAGCCAAAGTTGGATGCTTAACCGATTGAGCCACCCAGGTGCCCCCCACTATTAGGAGTCTCAACTTTAATAACTTGATTAAGATGATATCTGCCATATTTCTTCACTATAAAGTTTACATTTTTCCCTTTCACAATTAGTAAGGAACTTGTAGGGATATATCTTGAAGCTATGTCAATTATCTGTTCCCCATTAAGCTTTTACCCAATGGTTTTTGTTTTTGCTTTTTAAGCAAACCCTATCCCCAGTGTGGGCTTTGAATTCTTGACCCTGAGATCAAGAGTCATATGTTCCACCAATCAGGCCAGCCAGGCACGCCATACATACCCAGTCGTTTTCACATCTCTTGTACCTGAACCAGTTATTACTGTGATGATGTCAAAATGATCATTTTCTAACTTCTTCATTAGTTTTCTTCCTTTTACATTTATTAGCTGGCATTTCCCTGAAAGAAAGAGCTTTTTCTTTGCCTTCATTTATTACTTTTTACACATTATTGTTTATTACTATCAGTGCAGACTTATGATTCTTCTTTTTGTTCAGTGGGCCTATTAATGTCATTTTGACATATCTCCATTATTTCTTGAGCACATATTTACTTTCTAGCACCAAGATGTAACAGACTTACCTTATATTTTCCCTATTACTGTTCTGGAATTAGTCACTTCTCCAAAAAAGCCCTGGTTTCTTTTAGTAGGAAATGGTATTTAGATAGCAAATCTTAAAGTCACAATTTTAAAATAAAGTGTGAATTTTCCAACAAGAAATTGCTTGCAGTGTCACAAACTCTGAGTTAGAGATTGCTCAATAGTATTCCTACTACAATAATACAGTAATATTCCCATTACGGATTTCTCAGGTTTTTAACATCTATGATTTAGGTTATTATAGATTAGCTAAATCCTTCAGAATTTACATATCTTTCTTTACTGTAGGTTAATGGGCTTCTTCTCAACTATTATTTGTAGCCCATTCTACTTTATGCTGGTACCCTAATTGTGAGATTTATGTTAGTGTATTAAATAAACATATATATATGTATATATATATATATAAAATCCTAATAAACTATTGATTATCGAGTATTTACAGTTTCCAAATTTGTCCAAATTCGTATGTAAAGAAGGTTAGTAATTCAGCTGTGGAAGAAATGATAATGACAAAATAGTTTAGGTCTCCTTTTATATATTCTTGTTTCTTATTTTAGATGTTTATAATACTTTTCTTTAGAATAAATGTATATATTGCCTGTATTTCTAATAATATACTGTATTTGCAAACTAGGTTGTATTCTCAAATGGTTGTAATCACTAGAAGTTCTTTAAAATTATGAGAATACTGCCTTCAAGAAATTGTACAAGATTTTTAAAATTATTGTTGTGTAGAGCTTACAGGTTTCATATTTACTGAATATAAAGGTGATATCACTAACAAAGTCTGCTCTGTTTTTTTTTTTTTTAATGTTTTTTATTTACTTCTGACAGAGAGAGAGAGACAGCATGAACAGGGGAAGGTCAGAGAGAGAGGGAGACACAGAATCTGAAACAGGCTCCAGGTTCTGAGCTAAATGTCAGCACAGAGCCCGACACAGGGCTCGAACCCACGAACCGCGAGATCATGATCTGAGCCGAAGTTGGACACTTAACCAACTGAGCCACCCAGGCCCCCTACTCTGGATTTTTAAACTACTTAAAATATCTTATCATAATCGCCTAGCTTTATTAGAAGAAGAGTACCTATATTTAGAAATTTTTCATCAGTCTAAACTACAAGGAAGTTATGCAACTTTTAAGTAATTTTATGTTACCATGTTATCTTTCCTATTCAAATTTGCTTTCCCTTGAAAAGTTCTTTTTAGGATTTATGCCTGAATTTTTTTTAGTTAATATTGTACCATCCAGAAAAACAAGGAAAAAGGACTTAAATAAGGACTTGTAATAAAGTATCCCTGTTTCCTTAGTTCTATTCATAAAGTTGTTTATGGACTGTATGAGATTGAGGCACACACTGCTGTAAACATTGTTTGGGGGAGAGAGGGTTATTGTTCAAGATTTGAATTCTAAAGCATATTGGAAACAAGACACTGCTTTAATTTTTCATATATTTATTATGAAACAATATAACATATTATTAACATTATTCATATATTTCAGAAGATTCCATGCCTATGCCTGATGAAGTAAGCATGCTAACAGCAATTGCGCTCTTCCTCTGGTCTGCTAGCAGTGAAATAATAGGAGTCCAGTCATTACAGAATGGCTGCATGAACAGATTTAAGAATGCACTAAATTCATGTGACCCATGGGTAAGTTACACTTAAAATAAACATAGAGGTAAACATTCCACTTTATCAGTAATATTTCAGATTGATTCATTAAACGGGGCAATACATCAAATGAAAACCTAAATATTTGCTGTATGGTTTTTAAATAGAAAAGCTGGAAAAGATCACTGGGTTTAAGCACTAGGAGACACATATGTGTGTGTTTATTCTCCAATATCTAAAATATTTTATTAATTCTGACTTATATTGGTAGAAATTTGACATGAGTGTATGATTATATTTTTCACTGCTTACTTAATGGCACCAAGAGCATTAAAAAATAAATTTATATTATTACATTTTTTGATGAACCCATTGAAAGCTAGTTTTTCTAGAAAATAATTTTTTTTTGTTTCACAGTGTCGAAGTCTGAACTAATGATTCTCAAACTTGCTTCATACAGAAAAAAATCAGTTTAGTTACATGACTCCTAGAATTTTGCTACTATCTTCCTGAATCATAAATCTGTATTTTAAAAATAAATGCCCAAGCATTTATGTCCAGCAAGGTCTAGCAACCTCTCTTCTACCAAAGTGCTGAACAGGCTTTATTCCATTATTTGTCCCACATGGTGATGGACCTTCCTTTGATCCTTCCTTCCTTCCTTCCCCCCACTTTTTTTTTTTTAATGGTAATATGAAATCTTTCTAAGCTAAAGTGGAGTCAATGAGATTTTACTTTCTAGGCCTAGAAAACTTAAATTGCCATAAGCAGTCATTTCCAGGGAATTCAAATGAATGTGAGGTGTCTTACCAGTGTATTTTTATAGCATTGTTTGACATCACTTAGGTATCTGCGTTCCTCACTAAATATGTTAGGTTAAAGTAGAAGGGACAGTTGTCAAGTAAAGAAAAAATTAAAAACAGAAATTAGAATTCCTGGTTTCTTGCTTCTTCCACACTATAGAAATATACAAATTATGTAAGCTTGGTAATTTGGCAGTTACCATATAAGGAATATTTATTTGATGAATTTCTTTCAGGTTAGTTTTTTTTTTTTGGTTAGCTTATTGGCAGTTTTGTTATTTTAACTTCATTTCTATAAATAGAAAATGGCATTAATTCATCCTACATTTTAATTTTCATCCTACAGTTTCACATCTTTTCTGCATATATTAAATGCAATGTGATTGTACAGCAAATAAGAACTATCACACATGTTCATTATTGAAATCACTTTCTCCTATAGGTTCAAGCCAAATGTTACCAGCTTCTCCTGTCAGTTTTCCAACATTCCAATCGTGCCCTTTCGACTCCTTATATCCGTTCCTTAGCTCCAATAGTGGTGGAAAAGCTGAAAGCTGTTGAAAGAAACAGACCAGCCAGTAGCACAGAACTTTTAGCTGTTCAAGAAGGAATCAAAGTGCTTGAAACATTAGTTGCTCTTGGGGAAGAACAGAACAGTAAGTATTTTTATAAAAAGCCAACAGTCTAAAATGAAGGACTGTATGATATATATCTCATTGGATATGGGACTCAGGCCATCGCAACAATAAATTTACTAGGAGTGGTTAGTATCTGAAAGCTTAATATTTTTGCTTTTGCTACTTATAACATAATGTATTGAGTTGATTTATATTCATTTTTTTTATGAGCAAAAGGGTAAAATAAATTACTGATGGCATTTCAACACATTGATTTTTTTTTTCTAGGAATGTACTCTTTAAGAACCAGAAAACCTATGAGTGTTTAATAGATTTATAAAAATTATTTATTGTGGTGTTCATAATAGAAGTACAAAAGCTTTAAAACAGGATCAGATTAGTATTAATACTATACATCATTACTAAAATACTCCCAATTTTGAAATTTAAAAATTATTTTTATTTAATGAAAAGCTGTCACATATATACATCAATTTAATCAGAGACCTAACACAGCTTAATGCCTGCTCCTCTTTAGTCCCTTGATTTCAGCACAATCTAAAATTTGTTTTTAGAAATAGGACTTTTAATTGTTGCAGAAAGACTATATAACTTTTAAACTAGTACCTTATGATTTAACATTAAGCTATTTCCAATTTTTCAAAATCATAAATAACTGAGCTAAGTATCCTTGTATAGGTATATTTGCAAACACTTTTTTGTTCTGTCTCTCAGACAGATTCCTTAAAGTGAAATGACTGGGTTGAAGGGATTGTACATTTTTGAGGCATTTAAAATATATTGCCAGGTTATGTTCCAGATAACAATTATATCCATTTTTTCTATCACAAATTTTTTCCTCTTCCCTTGAAAAAATTTTTACAGGAAATTGGAAAGATAATAGACACTTTGAAAAAGCTATTGTAATGGCTTCCCTATAAATAATAATAATCCAGGGGCACTTGGGTGGTTCAATCAGTTAAGCATCCGACTTTGGCTCAGGTCATGATCTCATGGTCCATGGGTTGGAGTCCCATGTCAGGCTCTGTCCTGACAGCTCAGAGCCTGGAGCCTGCTTCGGATTCTGTGTCTCCCTCTCTCTCTGCCCCTTCCCCCCGGTCTCTCTCTCTCTCTCTCTTTCTCTCTCTCTCTCAAAAAAATAAAAAATAAAAATTTTTTATAAAAGTCTTGATACAGTACAAGACATCTGTTATCTGAGTGAGGCAGTCTATTAAAAAATGAAGAAACCGTGATAATGCTTATTGCTGATATATTTCACTAATAATACTATAATATATAGCTATTTACACGTATAATATCTAGCATAAAGTTATACTTAATACCATAATATATAGTTATATAAAATAGAGCACTATAATTCCCAGAGAGTAAATTTTCAGCTTTTAAATTTGTTTTATCACTCAGTGTTTTTCACATCAGTTACAAATGCTAATTTTTTGTTTTTAACAGGCAATGAAGTTTTTTCACCCAGCATGACCAGGGTTACAAGCTAAAGACATTGGAATTATATTTGAGTTTTAATTCTTATTCATCTTCATCCAGTCTATTACTCAAAACGTATCCTACCTTTTTTTTTTTTTTTTGCAACCTCTCTGGGATTCAAGACTCTTGCTTCCTATTCTTGTATCTAATCATCTCACAACTAGATAACTATCATAGTTTCTCAAAAGTATTCCCCATCGATTTTACCTAGAACAGTTTTACCTCTCTGCAAGAGTAGTTTCCTCTTGCAGTACTGCCTCAAGTCTGAACATCCTTGCTCAGTTCTCAAAACTTTTATTCTGCTCCCCAGGGTGTACCCACTAACCTGACCAGTCCAGTTTTCTCATTCAGCCTATCTTAATCTCTATACAGTCTGTGTTCTGTTTTCACTTTCCTTGGATGTGTTTCTTCCCCTTCTTTCTTCTTATACAAACAGATTCAACCTGTGTCAGATCTCATTTCTTTAGGGAAATGTTGCCCAATTACTCAGTCCTCTCTGATCTCTCCCTTCATACAATTTCTTTGGCAGTTATAATCAACCTTCTTCTATGGCCCTGAGATTTTAAGATAGGCACTAAAAGTATAAAATCATCAAGTGTTCCTCAGTTATGTGAGTCTTTTAGGGAAGTCTATCTCAGATGCTAACTACGTATTTTTAGCACTTAGTACTATAATTGTTTGATGCACTGTTTATTCTTTTTTTTTTAAGTTTATTTATTTAATTAGAGAGGATGAGTGCCAGCAGGAGAGGAGCAGAGAGAGGAGAGAGAGAGAACGCCAAGTAGGCTCCATGCTATCAGCACAGAGCCCAAGGTGGGGCTCAGGCTCAGGAACTGTGAGATTATAATGTAAGCTGAAGTCTGGAGTCAGATGTTCACCCAACTAAGCCACCCTGTGCTGTATACTCTTTTCAGCTAGGTAAAAACAGCTTTAGGTAAAGATGAATTATATATTTCCTAAAATGCTTAGCACATTTCTAGATACTTGACAGGTACTTAAATAATTTATACTGTATTTTTTCTAGTTAATTAAGTTTTAAGACCAAACCTTGCTTTTCAACCCAATGGTGGAAAGCCTTGTCTGCTCTAGTGTGCACAGTGGACTGAAGATAATTTCATATTTATTTGATAATTCACTCTTATATTCTCATTATGAAAGTTCTTATACCGCACTGTTATAATTCTGTGTGCGGGACATTCAACTAACTACCTTATTTGAGGATTCTTGGGACTTTTAAAATATCAGCTTGCTATCTTCTTTCTTCTGAAATTTTATCATGGAAAAAATCCAATTAATAAAAACCTCTGACTGGTTTTCAAAAGAAAGGGTGTTTATGTGTTGGTTCAGCCATTCAACAAATAGTTACTGAGTGCCTGCTATGCACCAGGTATGTTCTAGTCATGAACACACGTGAACACACATGAAGACCCCTGCTTTTGCGGAGCTAGTGGTCGAGTAGCAACACCCTCCCCCACTTAGATACATCTGTATCTATTTTATATATAAACATAAAATGTGTGTATAGATATACATTATGTGTACATATCTATCTATATAATTTTATGTAGAGGTGAGAATGGGTATAACTATATTTTGGATGTAGATATAATAGATGCTGAATTAGATAGATAGTATTGGGGAAAAAATACAGCAGGGAAAGAATATTGAAGTTCAGGGCCAGAGTGGGATTAGGATTCTGGAAAGCCTCCACGATCGTTGTCACTGTCTTTCTTGACATCCGTGAATGTTATGTCCCGCATTCTGTATCAGATGCTTCCTGCTCCCCACAGCCTTGGCTACTGTCATTCTACAAAAATTAACATAAGATGAAAGTGAGAAAAGCATGATTCTCAGTGGTGATTATCAGATACATATGTGCATACGATTACATACTTTTTTAATGAAAAAAATGAAAGTTATATTCCAGGATGGAGTTCTTAAAATAGGAAGACAAAGAGACTAGGTAAACAAGATTAAGCCTCCAAATAAATCTTTAAGGACTTAGAATTAATGTCAGCCAGACATGGGTTCTTGTTTTTTTAACTCTAAATTCTATCTATTCCCTTATTTTTGAGAGATTTTTTTCCCCTCACTTACTGTGGGTTTGGGGAGATGATAAAATGGGAGAGAGTTATATTTCCGTTTTAAAAAGAAGGATATACCCAGTTTTAGTTAAATAATAGTAAATGGATGCTGTTCAGGTATCTGTTTCCTACTCTAACCTCTGGAATACCCTTCAGAAGGTCATAGTCTTACTAGCCAAATATACTCCACATGGCAGTTGTAAAGTGCTTGTTCCTTTTTAACTTTTTAGGCAATAATTTTTTAATAGAACAGATTAATACAAACCTAAGATTTACCACCTAACAAATCTGGTCTCTAGCCCTAACATAGCTTGGGACTAAGCAAATATTTGATATTAATTATGAGTTATTGTTGAGTCTAAAACAGATTGCGTATGTATATTTGCTTATGTTTTATTGTGATTGAGACTACCGTGGCAATTGCCCAATTTTAAAATTAAAGTTTATTGCATTTGCCAGACCCGAGATGATCTTCAGACTCTATCATTGTTATCTTACAGGAGTCCAGTTACTCGCTCTTTTAGTTCCCACTTTGATCTCCTACCTGCTGGACGAAAATTCTTTTGCCTCAGCAAGCACGGCTTCCAAAGATCTTCATGAATTTGCACTCCAGAATTTAATGCATATTGGACCTCTGTATCCACATGCTTTCAAAACCGTAATGGGCGCAGCGCCTGAGCTGAAAGTACGCTTGGAAACTGCCGTCCGGGCAAGCCAGGCCAGCAAAGCCAAAGCAGCCACCAGACAGCCGGCCCCAACCGTACATTCTGCACCAACGATTAAGCTGAAGACAAGTTTTTTTTAACTTGCTATTCGGTTCACTTTTATTTATACTACCTACCGGCATGTGATCAGCGATAGCAGCTATATCATTCCAAGCTGGAGGTTTTCTGTCATTTGTATATGGGAATTGTTTGATCCAAATAGGCAGGGCAAGTAAAGTGATGCTCACGCCACTTTCTGACTTTGAATGAGTGATTGTTTTTATCATGTGGTGGGTGTGCTTTCATTTTTCTCCTAATAATGTTTCTTTTTTTGTTTACCAATTTATTTTTAAGCACTGAGCCATAGGCTCTTAAATTTAAATACTAAATACAATTATATCCTGTAGTTGAGCAGGCTATTGATACTGTCAGGAAAAAATAGGTCAGTATTCAGCATCTGTCATGAAAACATTTAATTGAAAAACATGCAGAATTTAAATTTTGAAGTAATCAGAATAATGGAAAATATCTGTTTTGCAATGTATATACTATGAATAAAATCCCATTTTCTTAGCATTTCTCAGAATGTCCTGACCTTTCTGATAGATCTTTTGACTTTCCGATTAGATTACTGAATTATGCTTTGTGTGTATTTTAGTTGTTAACTGAATTAAAATTCTCATTTAAAAGTCCATTAAAATGTTTCAGATGTGGAGTAATGTTCTACTGTTTTTTGATGGCTAAAAATTTGGCCTTGGTTATGTTTTATAATTACAGTACAGAGCCTTGAGTCCTGACTATGATGGTTACTTTTGTTCATCAAATATTTATCGAGTGCCTGCTGTGTATAAGGCATCAAGCTAAGTGCTGCAGGGCATACAAAAATGAATTAGTCATAATTATGATTATGTCAATCTTTTGTGCAATGGGAATTTTACCACATCAAATAGATAATTGATGAAATGAGCGTTTGCACAGCGTTGAGCAAATTTTAAACACCACGTTTTACCAGACAGTGTTACCTAGTAGCAACAGTAAGTCACCTTCCTGAATATTCCAGATGCACACCTGTTTATTATCTGCTGGTCTCCTGTTGGCTCATGTACACTTGCCAGCTGGCACCTCCCATCTCCTTGCTGGCCTTCCTTCCTCAGTCTTTTAGGCCTCACATAAGAGGCTTTCTTTCACCCATTTCTCACTTTCTTTTATGTCTGCAGGGTTGTTTTTTCATTTCAGACTTGCTTTTCCAAAGTTATTCTTGTGTCAGGGGAGATATTTTTGGTAACAGTTTTATTGAGATGTAATCAGATACCATGTAATTCACCCATTTAAAAGGGGCGCCTGGGTGGCTCAGTCAGTTAAGCATCTGACTTTGGCTTAGGTCATGATCTCATGGTTCGTGAATTCGAGACCTGCATCGGGCTCTGTGCTGACAGCCCAGAGCCTGGAACCCGCTTCGGATTCTGTGTCTCCCTCTCTCTCTGACCCTCCCCAACTCATGCTCTGTCTCTCTCCTTCAAAGATCAATAAACATTAAATAACAATAATAATAAAATTTAAAAATAAAAGGTATAGTTAAGTGGTGTTTAATAGTTTCACAGAGTAGTGTAACCATCACTACTGTCAATTGTGAACATGTGCATTACTCCAAAATGAAACCTTATGCTCTGTAGCGATCACCCTACAATCTTTCCATATCTCCCTAACCTTTCACTACAATGTATTTACTTTCAGTCTCCATCAGTTCTATTATGAATATCTCATATAAATGAAATCATAGACTATGTGGACTTTTGTGACTGGCTTCTTGACTTAATGGTTGGTTGTTTCTTTGTTGGTTTTTGTGTGGGGTTTTTTTAGCCTTCAAAAAACTTTATTGGGGGATAAGCCTAGCTCTAATGGAAAAGCACACCTATGAAAGAAGAGTGTGGTTATTTAAGTTGGTCTTATGTACATCCATGACTTGTACATTCATGGCTCAAAATAAAGACCCTCAGGGTACCTGAGTGGCTCAATTAAGCATCTGACTCTTAATTTTTGGCTCAGGTCATGATCTCACAGTCTGTGAGTTCATGCCCCGCATTGGGCTCTGTGCTGACAGCTCAGAGACTGGAGCCTGCTTCAGAGTCTATGTCTCGCTCTCTCTCTCTTCCCCTCCCCTGCTAATGCTCTGTCCCTCTATCTGTCAACAACAAGCATTAAAAAAAAATTTTAAGACCATGAAACACAAATGATTCTAAAGCCATTACAACCCATGTGATTCACTTATATTAGCTCTTAAAATATGATCTATGTACAGAGGAGCTATACCTTCCTCACAATTAACTGAAGCACAGGGCTATTAAAAGGGGGTGGCAAAAAATGACAATTTAAATAGGGTGTAAGGCCCTCCTCTCTACACTATTCAATAAACATATATCCAGAATGAAATGGAATCAATGCCCAAGTGCCTCTCAAAGAGAGCAACTCCTTGTGGCACATGTGGTTTGGAACTTTCTAGCATAACACATCCCAACTACTCTGGGTACACACAAAGCCACTATGCCCTACATGAGATGCAAAGGGATTATGCCTATCATAGTTTGCACCTAGCCCCTGTGCAAGACGCAGCTCTACAATAGTTCTGATCACTTCCCTTAGGTAACAACCTTTATGCCTCATTGGCACCAATCTGTGACCCTCACTGACTCAGTGGTGCTTTTTTTGTTTGTTTGTTTATAAAAACAACGAAAGAGGTGACAAATGCTTGCAACAGACATCAGGTTACAACAATTTCAAAAGCTGAAAAAGCTCTCCATCCACTGGTCCAGTGTTCTCCCCTAGTATTAATTAGTTTTGCCACCAAAGGGGGAAAGATGGTTGACAACTTCTTTGCAACCAGGCCTTCACAGAAGTCCGTAAGTTAAAAAGCTTGTCAAAGGCAGGGCCATTTTATGGGTAACCTCCTCTAGCTGCAACTTTGGGGCTTGGGGAAAAAAAGGAGCAAGGCGTGTGTGCAAGAAAGAGTTAAGAGTCCCTTTGTCAAGGGTTTGGTGACCCATCCCCAGATGGCAATCTTGGTACCCACAGACCAGGACCCACCAAAGCCCCTTATTCAGATGGAAGAGAAAACACACACGGAGTCAGTTCTGAAATTTGTATAAGTGGTACTTGTTCTTCCTAACAGTAAGGACTTAAATGAGAATCACAAAACTTGAAGAACACATATTTTACTTCAGGATTTAAAAAATTTGGTCCTGTAATGAAAGACTACTTCAGCGTGGGTCAGATCCAACATTTGCTAGAACTCAGTTGTTAAGCACACCCAGCACTGGGAGGAAACTTCATCTGAGCCAGAAGCTAGTGGACTGGCCAGAGGCCATTCCTTCATTGGTCCCCAAGCCCTGTCCCCAGTTGTGTCTCCCACCTCCACTGTTCTGATCAGCAGCTCACCTCATGCTAGCAGGCGGCACACCAAATCCACACCCCTTCTCTCCTATTGCGAAGCTAGCCATGCAAAGTAGGTGGGCTGATGAGACCGACTTTGCCCACCAAGGGCACCGCGACAGTGGCCACCAACCAGTCCCAGTGTCTGTCATCTTTGCCTTGTAGGTGGCCAGGATGTGCAAAGCCGCCAGACTCCAGGTCCCTGGCCTCTCATGACATGGCCCCCTCTGCAAGTGGAAGGTATGAGGTAGCAGCTGCCCAAGCCAAAGGGCAGAAGGCGGAGATCCCTGGATGTGGCGCCTCCCTTGACTTAATGATTTTTAAGCTTCCGCCATGTGGTAGCACACATCGGTCCTTCATCCATTTTTATGGCTGGATAATACTCCCTGTATGTAGACCACATTCTGTTTATCCCCATTCATCGGTTGATGGGCACTTGGGCTGTTGCCACCTTTTGCCTATTATAAATAATACTGCTGTCTGTTGGGTTTTCTATGTAGAGTATCATGTCGTCTGCAAAAAGTGAAAGTTTGACTTCCTCTTTGCCAGTTCTGATGCCTTTGATTTCCTTTTGTTGTCTGATGGCTGATGCTAGGACTTCCAGCACTATGTTAAACAGCAGTGGTGAGAGTGGACATCCCTGTCGTGTTCCTGATCTCAGGGGGAAAGCTCTCAGTTTTTCCCCGTTGAGGATGATGTTAGCTGAAGGCTTGTCATAGACAGCTTTTATGATGTTTAAGTAAGTTCCTTCTATCCCAACTTCCTCTAGAGTCTTTATTAAGAACGGATGCTGTATTTTGTCAAATGCTTTTTCTTCATCTATCGACAGGATCATATGGTTTTTGTCTTTTCTTTTGTTGAGAAGATGTGGTTTATCTATACAATGGAATACTACATGGCAATGAGAAAGAATGAAATCTGGCCATGTGTAGCAACACGGATGGACCTTGAGGGTGTTATGCTGAGCGAAATAAGTCAGGCAGAGAANTAAACTATTTGTAAAAAATAATAATACTGCTGTGAACAACAGTGTGCAAGTTTTTGAGTGGACATATGTTTTTTAATTTCTCTTGGGTATATATCCAGAAGTGGAATTGCTGGCTGACTGGTAACTCTTCAACTTTTTAAGGAACTGCCAGACTGTTCTTCAATTTCCTTTCCAGATTCTTGTTAATATTGTCCATTTGGACTTCTAATGAGAGAGAACTAAATTTCGAAGTCAGGTTTCCTTTTTCCAAATAGGTTAACCTTTTGGGGGCTTCAGTTCCCTCATCTAGAAAATGAGAGGAGGGGCGCCTGGGTGGCTTAGTCGGTTAAGCGTCTGACTTTCGCTTGGGTCATGATCTCGCGGTTCGTGGGTNTTCTATGATCTTTTGCACATCTAAAGAGTACATATGTCTGGGTATTTATCCTGCTTATTTTTATCAAGAGAGGGAATCTTTGGCCGATCCTTTTTAAAAAAAATTTTTTTTTAATGTTTATTTATTTTTGACAGAGACAGAGCATGAGCTGGGGAGGGGCAAAGAGAGAGGGAGACACAGAACCCGAAGCAGGCTCCAGGCTCTGAGCTGTCAGCACAGAGCCTGATGTGGGGCTCAAACCCACGGACTGTGAGATCATGACCTAAGCGAAGTCAGACGTTTAACCAGCTGAGCCACCCAGGCGCCCCTGGCCGATCCTTTAATATTAGCACATAATATTATTTCATCTGATAAGTAGTTGTTAAATGTATATAAAATAGCTCTCATAGTAAGACAGGATAAAAAACATTAAACCCAGAGAGTAGTTAAAATATTGTAGATTATCACTATCAAGAAGAGCTGCCATTTCCACTGAGCACCAGGCACTGTGCTGGACACTTTTATATCCATTATTTCTTTCATTCAGACAATGCTGAATGAGGTATACAATTAGTCCAATTTTCAAAAACACAATTGTATGAATCACTATACCTCACATTTTCTTCCTTCTTAATTGGAATTTTTAGGTTCATACCAGAAATGGCTAGAGCAGAGCTATAAATAAACGGCTTCCCTTAAGGCTTTCCATCACATAGATTATTTTAAAAACCTAATGGAATCATCACAAACCTATTTCTACTTGTAAAAACATATAAAATTCTTATTGATAGACTTCACAAAATTTTACCTAAAAATTTTGTGTCTTAATCATAGTTTAGAAAAATTATCCTGAGCTAAGCACTTGGTGCTGTCACTGAATAAATATGTGAGAACCATGCATGCACGAGTAACACATGCACAAGTGTTTTTTCTTTTGTTTTGGGAGAATTTGTTTCCAGCCTTGCGCCCCTATTCACAATTCTCTGTCTCTTTTTGCCATTAGAAATCATGGGTTTCCATTTCAGATATCATTTTTCTCATACACATATTCCCTGTTAGCCCTTTCCCGCCTTGATTTTCAATGCAAGTCAAAATAATACATGAAAGGGCGCCTGGGTGGTTCAGTCAGTTGAGCAGCCCGCCAGCTCTTGATTTTGGTTCAGGTCATGATCTCATGGTTGGTGGGATTAGGCTCTGCCTAGGCTCTGCGTTAACAGCATAGAGCAGGCTTGGGATTCTCTCTCCCTCTCTCTGCTCCCACCCCCAGCTTGTGTGTGTACATGCACTCTCTTTCAAAATAAATAAATCAGCATTAAAAAAAGAATACATGAAAATTTAAGTGAGTTTGGCTTTTCTAACTTTTGACTTTAATTATTCATTCTTCTTTTAAACCTCTTCCTTCTTTCCAACTTATTTCCATTTGTATAAGAAAATACCTCTCTTGTTTGTGACAAAAAAGGGGGTGGGACTTTAACTTTGTCTAATAAGCATACAAGTAGAGTCAGAGGAAAAAGGAAAATCATCTTATACATTATTATAAATTGATTTTAATTAAAAATTTTCCATTCATTAACTTTTGGGGAAAACTTATCACAATTCACCACACAGACCACAATACTGTTGATATTTTAGTCTATTTCCTTCTACATTTGTAATCATCCTGAAGTAGAATGCTGTATCCTGCTTTTGCCAACTTATTTTATAAGCATTTCCCCATGGAATTACTCTAATAATAAAACGGGATAGATTTAGTAACCGTCATGTTTTGATGGCTACTTAATGGTGGCTGTACCATTATTGACCTATGCTGGGGTACTTGGTTTCTAGTTTTTACATTTTCATAAATAATGCTGCATTTGACTTTTAAAACACGTAACTTTGTAGATTATTTTCTTGGAATAGATTCCTTTTTAAAGGGGTTATAAAAATATGACCAATTTTAAATTTTGATACACATTGCTGAATCTTAGAAAGTGATGCTTTTTGAAATAACAGATGTGAAAATGAAACTGGGCCATTTGTTTACCAAATTCCAAGAAAATACCTGGGAGCATCATTAAATATTTGGATATACCTAAACATTTTTAAAAATATTTATTTTATTTATTTTGAAGGGGAGGGAGGGGCAGAGAGAGGAGAGAGAATCCCAAGCTAGGCTGACAGCACAGAGCCTGACATGGGGCTCGATCCCACAAACCTCGAGGCTGTGACCTGAGCCGTAAACCCAAATCACGGGTCAGATGCTCAACCCACTGAACCACCCAGATGCCCTCCCCCAACGTTTTTTTAAAATGGCATTCTAGTTGACTTAAATAATTATGAAGCTAGTAGAAAACCTTAATAGAGTTGGGCTATTCTTAGTAAGGATATACTAGTTGAAACAAGAAAGGTGACAGCCCTACTCTATACCCTGAAGGGCCCAGTGTGTATGTGTGAGGGGTTAGAGGATCAGCTTTGGATGCCACATGCCAAAAGCACTGACAGACTAAGGCGTATCCAAGCCAAATAACAAAGAAGAACTGAGAATAAAATGGACGGCATGGTCATTAACCTTCAGAGAGCAGGACCTTCAGATAGTGGATTGCCCCAACACGTCAATGTTTCAAATAAGTGGTTTGCAGTTGACTATACAATGAGAATTTCCTAATAGAGCTGTTAAAAACGATTGCTTTGTGACAGTGCGCTCCTTGACACTGGATCTGTACAAGGACAAGTTGAATTCGTGTTTGTCAGACATTTTGCGATATGATTGTCTAATGCCGTCTCATTCGTTCATTGGACAATTATTTATGCAACACCTATATGCCAGGCATTGGGAATAAAATAGTGACCAGTCAAGCAAAGAATCTGCCATGATATGTTTACCCTCTACCCAGAGAGAGGTATGAATGAAATAGTCACAGGTTGTGATAAGTAGTTGGAGGGAATGGTGTGGAGTATGGTTGGAGAAAGAATAGACAGGGATTTCTATGTAGAATTGTTCAGAACTCCAGACTCTCATCTGCTCTTCATACCTGTACCTGAAATGTGACCACCTACCGTTGGTTGTCTCAGAGACTCCTCAAACCCAATTAATTTAAAATTGACTTCTTCACCTCTGTCTAAAACCAACTTCTGCCCTCAACTACTGCACTCCCAGTAAATAACACAACTATTATGTCCTGTTGTCTAAGATCTAGATCTTGGTATCTTCCCTGACACTTTCCACCTTCTCCCTCACTATGTTTTGTTCATCGTCAAGTTTCCAAAATACCTTGTCAAATCCCTTCATATGTCTTTATTTTTTTTGATGGTGACGATAATGATGATGTCACTATTGTCATCTTAGTCCAGATCACATCTGGTTGCAATACAGCAAAGTGGCTGTGTAGACTGTAGTGTCAGTTTTCCTGGGTTGGAATCTGGCTCCATTATTTACAAACTGCGTAACCTTGGGTAAGTCACTTGTTCTCTCTGTGCTTCAGTTTCCACTTCTGTGAAAGGAAGAGAACATTCCCTGTTTGATAGAGGAGCTGTGGATTAAATGAGTTAATACTTGCAAAAGACCATAAAGTAGTGCCTGAGCCTTAGCAAACAACTTATACGTGTTAACTAATACTATGTTTTCCACAGAGAAACAGAAATGATATTTTTAAGTTCAAATCTGATATCTTGCTGAAAACTCTTTAGCTGTTTACCTTAGCTAAAGACCAATTCTTTAAGGTCACTTGCATAATCTGGCCCCTGCCTACTTCACCAACTCATTTCATCCTGGTCCTTTGGCCATATAGTAGTGTCTCTGTCAAGTGAATATAATATTAGTACTTACCCCTTAAAGACATTGTAAGGATCAAGTTAATGCATAGAGAATGCATAATTTTTTTAGTAAGTGGTAAATAAAAATAATAATTGTTATTACTTCCCTCCTGCTCTTTATGTCAGGTATATTGGACTTCTTTCAATGTACTATGTATTCTTCTTCCTCAGGTGTTTGAATTTGGCCTAAAAAGCTCCATCCCACCTGGTGCTGGTTAATTTATACTCTTCTTTCATAGTTTAATCTGGTGTATTCTCATAAAAATGTTGCAGCCTTAATTTGATTATTGCAATATCCTAAAAATGGTATGATTTAAATGATCTTTTTCTCCTCTGATGAAAATGTACGTGTTGGCTCCTTCAGCTTGAATACAATCAGCTCACGGGCTGTAATGTTACACATCAGGATTTTGTGTGAACACGTGTATGAGCTGGTTCAAACCACTCCTCCTCTTGTTACTTCATGTCCTGCAGCTGGGGGGAAATCTGGGCAAGGAGATAACAGATAATGGGTAGAATTTTCCATTACAGAGAACAACTCCAAGTGCTAAAATTAATACGTACTGAACAGCAGTAGCGTATTGAGGGCTTGCAGGGGAGAGGGAGGGAGATACACTACATGCAAAACAGGTCAAATTTTGTTTGGAAAAGGCTAAGAAAACAGGGGTCTTCAAACCTTAAAACAAAAATGTATCAGACTTTAACCTCATTCATTTTTCACATTTTTCTGGCAAAATACCCAGATTTTCCCCCATCATGTTTACCAATAATAATAATAATAATAATGTACCACATTTAAATTCTTCTGAGAACTTAGTTTATATTTAAGGATTATCAGATAGGGGTTTGGGGAGGGGGAGCTGCTGTTCTGAGCAATGCAAATCTAAAAAAGATTGGGTGTCTTCTGAACAAAGGCTGCACATGGAAACCAGTATATCTCTACCGCATGGTTGGCAAGGAGGGCCAGCTTACAAAAATGTTCTTTCTCCACCTCAAGCCCCAAAACGGTTATTTTTCTGTAATGAAGACACATGAATTGTTTAAAATTCAATTCCTGCTTCAAAAATGGGGGCACCATAGTTATTAAGGAGAAGAAGAGGAGGAAGACGAGAACCAGTTGAGTAGAGCTTTCAGTCACTGGAAATGTTAAAAGAGACAACAATGGAGAAGCAAGGGATGGAGTTGATGGGGAGAATGAAAAAGAATGTGTTCAAAAACCGGTTGGTCTTTGCTTAGAGGAATAGAATCTTTAGTTGGTCACCATCAATAGTCCCAGAGAAATCTTGCTACAGCTTCCGAGCTGTATTATCATGTTAGCCTCCTATAGTGTCAGCTATTTAGATCAGTGAAAGCAATCCTGATTTTAGATTTTAAGTATCTATTCCTTGATAGATCTGTCACTACAAAATTAAAATTAATTTTAATTTCAAAATGACATTTTATTTAACTAAATAGTTGAATTTATTAAAATGTGTTAGTTAAATAAAACGAAATGTCATTTTAAAATTACAATTAAGCAACCCTGTACTTTCTTTTTCTTTTTGGTCAGTTTCCCTTTTTTTTTAAATTTTTAGTGTTTTATTTATTTCTAGGAGAGAGAGAGAGATAGTGCGAACAGGGGAGGGTCAGAGAGAGAGGGATTCACAGACTCTGAAACAGGCTCCAGGCTCTGAGCTGGCAGTCAGCACAGAGCCCGACGCGGGGCTCAAACCCACGAACCGCGAGATCATGACCCAAGCGAAAGTCGGACGCTTAACTGACTAAGCCACCCAGGTGCCCCTGTACTTTCTTTTTTAAAAAAATATTTATTTATTTTTGGAAAAGCACAAGTAGGGGGGAGGGGCACAGAGAGCGGGCCAGAGGATATGAAGTGGACTCTGTGCTGACAGGCTGATAGCAGTGAGCCTCAAGTGGGGCTTGAACTCACCAACTCCAAGATCATGACCTGAGCCAAAGTTGGATGCTCAACCAACTAAGCCATCCAGGTGCCCCGGCAGCTCTCCAATTTCAACCACACTCTTCCAAAAGAAAATAATAGTAATAATAATAAACAATAGTAGAGGTGGTTTTCCCCATCCTATCATGTGACTGTGAGGTAGATTCAATTCTTGGACTCCAAGAACATTTTCAAATAATGGAATTCCTTCATTGCCCAATTTGTTATTGGCTGTTCTCCCAACCCAGTCATTAACAGACTTCCGATCTAAGATGGAGGTTGGAGGCTGAGGAAAGGTAGAAGCAGGGTAGGCAGAAAGGAGAGGTGAGGGAAATTAGGGCAGATAGTACAGAGGCTGATAAACGGTGGACTATTGAACATGTCTGTTCCCCAAAGTTCTCTCCATGCTAGCAGATGCCTATCTCCACTCAAGTGGTCCACTCTATTCTCTGGCCAGGATTCTGAAAGAGCCATGAAGTTCAATTTGAAGACTTTTCTTGGAGCAGTTAAAAAACCAGAGATCCAAGTAACTGATCATTTTGGATAGTTTTTCATTTTTCCTATGTAAAAACATTTTTTTGAGTAAACTCTACACTCAACATGGGGTTCGAACTCACAACCCCTGAGATCAAGAATCACATGTTCTACCATGGAGGCTCCTGAATAGTTTTTTAAAAATAGCCACTCATTTTAATGAAAAATACAAAAAAAAAAAGGAACAGATGAGTTATTTGTTGTTTTCCGTACCTATAATCCTCATCTTATATAACATACCCATTGAAATAAAAAAGAAAGCAAACATTCCAATTATCTAAATAATCATTTAGCATCTGCCTTGTTGAGTGTTAACATGATGCATCACACTTATTGATTTGCAGATGTTGAGCTATCCTTGCATCCCTAGCATAAATGTCACTTGACCATGGTGTATGATCCTTTTAATGTCTTGTTAAATTTGGTTTGCTAATATTTTTCAATGATTTTTGCATCTATCTATGCTCATCAGGGATATTGGCTGATAATTTTTTTAAGTTAAAATTTCTTTAATGTTTATTTATTCTTGAGAGAGAGTGAGACAGAGTGTGAGCAGGGGAAGGGCACAGAGAGAGGAAGAGACAGAATCTGAGGCAGTTTCCAGGCTCCAAGCTGTCAGCACAGAGCCTTACGTGAGGGTTGAACCCATAAACCATGAGATCATGACCTGAGCCAAAGTCAGACACTTAACCGACTGAGCCACCAAGGTGCCCCTATAATTTTGTGTGTGTGGGTGGCATTCTTATCTGGTTTTGGTATCAGGGCAATGCTGACCCCATAAAATGAGTTAGGAAAAATTCTCTCCTCTTCTAATTTTTTGCCAGAGTTTGAGGATTGGTATTAATTTTTCTTTCAATGTTTGATAGAAATCACCAGTGAAGCCATCTGGTCCTAGACTTTTGTTTGTTGGAATGTTTTTGATTACTGCTTCTCCTTACTAGTAATCAGTCTATTCAGATATTCTGTTTCTCCATGATTCAGTCTTGATAGGTTGTATGTTTCCAGGAATTTATTCATTTCTTCTAGCTTGTCCAATTTGTTGATGTATAATTGTTTATAGCAGTCTCCTAGAACCCTTTGTATTTCTGTTGTATCAGTTGTAATATCTCCTCTTTCATTTCTGATTTTATTATTTGAGTCCTCTGTCTTTTTCTTGATAGTCTAGCTAAAGAACTTATGGGTCCTTAAACAGCTATCATTAAATGTAGTTACATTTTATGGTGTGTTATGAATTTATTTTAGGGGATTGTCAGACATGTCTTCTATTAGAGGGGAGAAAAAAAAACCTTTCTAAAATTTATAACTTGTAAGAGTATTTAAATCTTCCAGATGAGAAAATATGCCATCGCGGCATTATTGTCCCTTCGGCATTCTGGAAGTTCTGATAAGAGAGGCGGCAACAAGTTAATGGAAAGATCAATGAACTAGCAGTCAGGGCTTCTGGTTTCTCGTTTGGGCTGTGCCACTCACTCAAAGCCTCATTGTGGACAAGTTTCAACTTCCTTGGACTTAAGTTTCTTGAGCTGTAAAATGAGAGGATTGGGCAGTGTCTCAAAGGACACTTACAGCCAAACTAATTTATGACACAGGGAGTTTGGCCGAGCCCGGATCACACTTTTATTATAATAAAGAATGAATCCATGAAGCAGAAACATTCAGTAAATGAGAAAAGAGAGCTTGCCATTTTTATTTGCAACCAGGGCAGATAGAGTGTGTTTCCTGTCTTTTCCACAAGCAGCCATGGGAAGGGAGGGGTGAGGGGAGGACAGGAACCGGATGTCCTTCCCTGACAAGTCACTAGGCAGCCTAAATCTTTACATTTTTTTCACGGCCATCAGATCTCATATCCCAGAAATCCATCCCACAAAACAAAAGAATTACAGATAACTCCTTATGGGGACAAGTGAAGTGCTTCGTTTCATTTTCATTTGTTACAATTTTCAGGTGCCTTCCTTTCATTATTGTTGTAGTGTGATTTTATAGTGACATAATTTCAGGGACTTCGAAGGATAAGATTTAGAGAAACGCTCGAAAGGACTTTGATGTGCTTCAGAAGGCTAATACTGCTGTGAGGTTGCAGGTGACCCGGGGAAGAACCTGGGACCGAGGCATGCGAAAAGGGAGAAGCGCCCGGATACCTAAGACCGTTCCAGGGAAGAGAAAGGGACTTTGTTCTGTCAGGGAGTGTTGATTTAAGGCGCTGTGAGAATTGATTATATACTTGCCAATCTCCCTTTGATGACACGAACTGTGTCATTTATCTTCATGTCCCCAGCGACAAAAATAACTGACAATCAAATATTTGTTGAGTTGCACTGAGTATAAACCGCGCGGGAAAAGGTAGAAAAAAGGAGACCGAAATTACCGCCTTGGATTATCTGAAAGGGACTTCAGCAGAAGTGTTTCCGATGAGGTGCAGCAATCCAGAAGGCAGAAGCTGAAAGGGGCTAGTCTAGGAGAGAGAGGCGATCAGAGTTCCTTTTAAGTGAAAACTGAGCAGGCAACAGGTTTGAATCCTCAAGGGAAAAAAAGGGGGGGTGGGGAGGAGCGACAGCGATAAGCAGTTTGCCAGAACTCGAGGAGTGTCTGGGGCCAGAGAAACACTTAAGTTGGAGCCAAAGGGAGAGGGTTAGGTCCAACGAGCTGGAGGATCCCCGTCCAGGAGCCGGACCTCCGAACCTCGCTTTGAGCTGGTTTCTTAGCAGAGCTACCAGGAAGCCCTGAAAGATGTGCTGCTCGGGCTGGTATCTTGGCGCGATAACTTCCGTGTGTGTGTATGTGTGTGTATATGCAACAGGGCGCGCCGCCCGAGAACTTCCGCGTGCGAGGAGGGGGGCGCTGGCGCGCAGGGNCCCAGCAACCGAGTCCCGTTCCCCCCTTCACCTTTGCCTTTCGCTGACCCCACTTCCTTGACCTGGGTTCCCACTCCAGCCCCTCATGCGTTGTTTACCCTCCCCGCTCCTTTTCGTCTGCTCCTTCCCACTCTTAACTCCGTCTCATTTCAACTCTCTTGGCTTTAGGTCGTCCCTTTCAGTTTACTAATTGGGCTGACAGTAGTTTTGAGAGACGTCTAGCAAATCGTCCTCTGCCTTAGTGAGTCCCAGCCTAGCTCTAGAGATGTTCCCTGCGAAAGGTATTGGTAGTTGGCTCCTGTCTCCGAAAGGAAGGTGACCAAAGCAGGCAACCGGAGTTGTGTGCGTGGGGCCTTGACTTTTAGGCAAGAAGCTGATGTTGGGCGAAAGTGTGAGGAGGGATAGCAGCTCCTTTTTGATGTATGTAAATGTTTCTTCTCTTTCCTCTTCCTCCCCCACCACCCCCTTCGCGTTTCTTTTAGGTATTTCAGATCATCAAGAACCTAGATGATCACCGTCAGGTGATAATGATTCGGAGACGGTTTCCTATTCTCAGAATCTGAAACTTCCCAAGGGTTAATTTTTATGTCCAGTGTTTTGTGAGGTTGCCTTGTGCTTTGAAAGGAACTAAAAGGGACTTTAAAGTTGGTGACATTTCCTTGCATAATCTGCAAGATAAAGCATATCCAGGAAGGAGCTGTTGTGGGCTCTTAGAAGAAAGTGAGACGGATACTTTACAGGCCTTTCTGAATTGCTAAGTGTGTTTCCGAAGCTGATCTTGAAAACTTCCAAGGCACACACCAATTTCACCAGGAACTCGAAGAACTGAGTGTGGCTCTGCCTTTCTGTTCTGCTGGCTAATCTTTTATGCTTATGAAATCTGAGTACAGTTTGGGTTGGTGAAACACTTGAAGTTAAAATGCTACCCAGCGTGTCACTTTTTTTGGTAACATGTATTTTCTTTGGCACTTAAAAGAGAAGAAGAAATCTGTTAAATAGAAAATCATGTGCTGGAACAGGGTGGTTTGGCGTAGTGGAAGTGGCTGTGGAAAGAGGGAGTAGACAAGGTTATACTACCAGCTGTGCCTGCTGCTCGCTGTGACCTTGAGGAAATCCTTTGACCTCTCTGAACTTCAGGTTCATCACTTATTTATTCAGTACATTTATTGAGTGCCAGCTGTGTGCCTCGGGGCCCTGGGATGAACACAACTGACAGCGCCCCTGCCCTCATAGAGTTTATGTTTTAGTTGGCAGGCAGACAAGCCGCAAAGGCAAGTCCATAATATACCGAACCATAATGGCACCTTGGATGAGAAAAATAAATCAGGTACAGAAAGAGAGTGTTTTATTTTATAAAGTGGCTATTTTATTTCTTTATTATTATTATTATTATTATTATTTTAATAGTTTATTGTCAAATTAGTTTCCACATAACACTCAGTGCTCATCCCCACAAGTGTCCTCCTCCATGCCCATCCCCCTATTATTATTATTTTTGAGGTTATTTATTTATTTTGAGAGAGTGAGCGGGCAGGGGAGGGGCAGAGAGAGACTCCCTAGTCAGCGCGCAACCCGATCTGGGGTTCAAACTCACAAACTGTGAGATCATGAGAATCCCAAGTCAGCATGGAGCTCGATCTGGGGTTCGAACTCACACATTGTGAGATCATGAGAATCCCAAGTCAGCATGGAGCCCAATCTGGGGTTCAAACTCACAAACTGTGAGATCATGAGAATTCCAAGTCAGCACGGAGCCCGATCTGGGGTTCAAACTCACACATTGTGACATCATGAGAATCCCAAGTCAGCATGGAGCCCAATCTGGGGTTCTAATTCACAGAACTGTGAGATCATGAGAATCCCAAGTCAGCACGGAGCCCAATCTGGGGTTGGAGCTCACAGAACTGTGAGGTCGTGAGAATCCCAAGTCAGCACGGAGCCCAATCTGGGGTTCGAACTCACACTACTGTGAGATCATGACCTGAGCTGAAGCCAAGAGTTGGACCCTTAACTGACTGAGCACCCAGGCACCCCGCAGCTATTTAATTTTAGATGGGGTGGTTGAGGAAGGCCTCTGGGAGGAGTTGAGTGAAGGGAGGCTGTGACCCATAGTTTCTAAAATTTCTTCTTATTCTTTATTTCTACAGTTGTATGTTTATACTCTGGCAACTTTTTTATGTCTACAGTTATGTACTTTAGTGTCTAGTCTGTTGATATTTGTAACTTTTCTCAAAATGAATCTGACCGTGTGTTTATAGTGATAAGCAGACTTGAATGCTTCATTTAAGTTTATTAGTAATTCATTTTATTAACAGTGTATTCTGTAAATGAACTTGTGAATTTCAGACTTCAAGGAAGTGTTAAAGGAAGGCTTTAGCTTTAACGTTCAGGTGTGGAGAATGATTTTTTAATGTAGCTGCTTAAATTTTAATTTCCAGTTTAGGGAAGGTGAGTCACACTAATTTGGTCAAAAACAAACAAGATAATAACTCTTCCCTTCTTTCTTTTGGAGGTTTGGGCATTTCCAGTTCTTGCCTTCTACCCCTCCATTTCAACTCTTCAATTTACCTGTAATTGTAGTCACTCTTCAATTTTACACACACATGCTGTTTCTGGGGTTTTTAATGGCACATGTTAAAGCTCAGGTAGGTTTCTGATTGGTGCTTGTCACACTGAAGGCACTACATTTGTACAATATCTTTGGCTGTGCTTACACTAAATTAAGCATCCATGGAGGAACTTGAAACGTGCCATATTTTTCAGATAGAACAAATAACATACTTTCTGGGAAGAGTTTGCAGGAATCACATAGCTGAAAATATATTTTTAAAATCATTCCTTTTTATCAACATCATTAAATATGAACATACCCTTTCATCTTTCTTTTGCCATTTGAATCTTTCCAGAAAAATAATAGGAAGTAAGAATGGAATGAATGGTGATGAAATTTGGATTAATTGGTGTCCTCCCATTGATTTTCAAATCTCTTCTCAAGTCATTAACACCAAAGTCGACAAAAATACCTTTCAGATGAAGTCTACTTTGTCCCTTCAGGAACCTGTCAGTCCTGCTCATTCAGGTTGCCAGGGCAGAGTTGTGCAAGGCAGTCCAGGCTGTCACCTACCTGGCCTGCCTTCACCACTTCCTCCCTTCTTCAGGTCTTGGGAGGGAGGAACCGGTACCCTGTGCTATGCTTGCCCATCACGGTTAATGTAGAATTCTCTTTATTTTTGGTAATCTCCCTCCCGCCTCACTACCACTGTTCAGATGAGAGTAGGCAGTTCATGGGAAAAGAAGGGTTAGGGTTATCGCCGAGCTTTATATTTGTGAAGGGAATTGGAGTTGGAATACTAATCATAACAATTGAGAGAAATTTCTTTATGTGAGACATTGAGCTAGATGACCTCCAAGAAGCTTGCAGTCTAGTCGGAGTGATAGCCAAGCCAGATGCAGAAAAATCAGAGTGTTTATCATTTTGAGGGCTAAGATTTTCTTAGACTAGCACAAAAGAGCTGGCAGTGAATGGGGAGAATAGCAGGAAGAAAGAACTTACTGAGGAAATGAGAACGTATTTGAAAATTACTTAATAGAAAGCAAGCATGGAAGTAAAAAAACCTATTGGCCCTAGATTTTGGGGCATGTGTGTAGTAGGAGAGGCTCTGTTATTTACCCGGAAATACTAGAATTGTGTGAAAAAGGTGATAGGATTGAGTAGCTTAGGGCATCTGGCATGGAGACTGTATGCTGGAGTATTTATTAATCTGGATTTTGGCATTATTGATCATATTCATACTGGAGAAACAAGAATGATTAAAATAGATCCTACAGGCAGACAATAATAAATACATAAAACGTTAGATGGTAGTAAGCACCACGGTAATGTGGTTGGTCTAGGGGGATATGGAGTGCTTGGTGTGGGGTGGAGTGGGGAAGAAAGGCTTACCTGATGAGATGCCATTTGAGCAAGACCTGAAAAGGCGAAATTAAGGAGGGAGTGATCTGGGTGGGCAGAGAGCACAGTAGAGGGGAAAGGAGCATGCTTGGAATGTTTGAGGAGTAATGAGGCACATGTGGCTAGAGTAGAGAAGAATGGAAGAAATGCCGGAGGTACTGGGTCTTGCCCGTTGTAAGGATTTTAGATATCACCCCAGCCAGAGGGGCAACAGTTGGTGTTTGGAGTAAAGGAGCAACATTGCGAGCGTTCAGAATGCACCTTGGAGGGTAAGAGAATCATGGAGTCTAGTTAGGGCGCTATTTTAATAATCCAGGCTGGAGATGAACTAAGGGGTTAGTGATACGTGACTATATATTTTGATATGTGTTCAAAATCTAATGGATTCTGAATACCTTTTTGAAGGTAGAACGAACACGATGCGCTGAAGGATAGGATGTGATGTTTGAGGAAAAGAGGAGTCAAGTATGACTCAAAATTATTTTTTGCCACTTTAGTTCATGATTTCTTAGCTTTGCTCAACCTGAGAATAATCTGGGGGAACTTTTAAAAATATTCATTTCTTGCACTCTACCGCAGTCCAATTAAATCAGAATTTTAGGGTTTAGTGCCCCTGGCATTAGTATTTTTTTGAGCTCCTTTGTAGCCCTCATAGGCAGCAAGGATTGAGAACCACTGCTTCAGTTTTTCGTTTCTGATTTTACATGTACGGTTTGAACACATGTGTTAGTATTCCAGATATGGGTGGCTTTTTATAGAATTGGGATATAATTTCTGTTAAGTTTCTATTATTCTTTCTGATGATAGCTAGCATTTTATTTTTAGCCCGTAGAATATTATAATTTGATTCACCTCCCTCTGACTGAGAGAGATAATGATAGAGTAATTTTTGAGCTGGAATGAACTTTGGAAAAAAAAAATCAGCTGCAGCCTTCTTTCACAGGTAAAGTGAGGCCCACAGAGAGGTTGAATGACCAAGAATGAAACAGGTTTTTGTACAAGCTGTCACTTAAGTCTCCAGATGCCTTTCCAGTTTTTTTTAAGCCTTTCAAATACATAGATAATTGCTTGATCCTTAGAACCTTCTGAGATAATCAGTCACACTAATGCTTACTTATCATTTTTCTTTTTATTTGAAACGACAGACATGGAGATTTTACTCATTTCTCCTGTTTTCTAGCTTATTTTATTGGCTATGTTTAACATTTTTTCTAGGCTTTGGTGTTCTGTAGTTTCCTTATGATGTATCAGGGTATAGATTTCTTTTTGTTTTATTTGTGACTTTGTTAGGCTCTTTGAAAAATCTACAGGATCCTCAATCATTATTTCTTTAGATTTCTGCAAAATCATCAGTCATTATCTCTTTATATTTCTGCTTTAACCCATTCGCTTTAATCTTTAGGTCTCTGATTACATGTATCTTAGACCTTCTTTATCTGTTTATTCTGATTTATCTTCCAGCCCATTAATTTTCTCTTCAGTTGAATTTAATCTTTTAAAGCCATTAGAGGAGTTTCTAATTTTAATTATTACTGAAATTGTTTGGTTCCATTTTAACTCTGCTGGATCTTTTCTTAATAGTGTCCTGTTCCTTGAAAATATCTTCAAGTTGTCTTTTTTCTTTAAACCTAGTAAGTATATTTGTTTTATAGGTGGTATCTCTGTTCTTTCTAGGCATGAGTTTTGGAGGTCCCTTTCTGTGGTCTCTTGTTTTTGCTGGTTCTTGTCCGTGAAGACTTGTTTCTTTGTATGCATAGTTATCTTTGTGTGCTGCTCACTGTCCTTGAAAAAGTGTAAGACTAATCTGAGGTCTCAAATAAAGGTATCTTCTTCAGAAGGTCTTTGCATTTGCTCTGATAGGACTTCAGAGGCATTAGCAATTCAGAACCACTTTAAAACAAATTCATTGAAGTTTTGGACCACCCAGCTGATGCAAATCTTGCTTACAAATACATTTGAGGACCAGCATACTTCACCTTTGCCTTGAAGGTATATGCCCTTTAGGGTCTTCGCTAAATGTGGGACAGATCACCTGTTAGGCTTTGTATTCTGGATGGTTCTCCTCTTTAGTTTTTGCTCTCTGGGTCCTATAAGTCCTATAAGGTCCAAACTTCAGGTTCAGATTTGTTCTGATTGGCCAGTACCTCTAGAGCAAAAGTGACTTTTGTTCTCTTACTTCACTTGGTTCCCATTTTCCCTTCAGTTTTGGTCAAATAATTCCTTACTTCCTGTCAGCTTTGCCTTTTATACGTGTAAAAATATTTCGTTCCGAATACTAAGCTGTTTTCAGTAGAAGAGTTAATTTGGGGCACTATTAGTGGAAACTGAATTATCTTTTAAAAATTGACAAATAAGAATGCCCCAGTAGTTATCTGTAGAGAAATATCATTGATATGTCTTCTCTATTAAGAGATATCCTTATTTGGCCCTAACCTTTATTTACTATCTAAGTTTACTTTTCTTTGAGTTCCAGTGGAAGGGGAGGAGACTACAACTTTCCTCTAAAATCTTGGTAAAATTAAAGCAGAGTTTAAAACAACAAACCAACCCCTTTACTAATCGGTTCTTGAATGGTATTTGAAAGTCCAAATAATCTGGACCGATTTCCCTTTGTCAGCTTACTGTTTACTTGATATCAGGCATACTTTTATTTTACTTCATTTCATTTCATTTTATTATTTTGGTTTAAAATTTTTTTCCAAAATGTTTAAAATTTATTTATTTTTTAGAGAGAGAGAGAGAGAGAGACAGAATCCAAAGCAGGCTCCAGGCTTTGAGCTGTCAGCACAGAGCCCAATGCAGGGCTCAAACCCACAAACCATGAGATCATGATCTGAGTTGAGGTCGGACACTTAACTGACTGAGCCACCCAGGTGCCCCGGCATACTTTTTGATTTATGAATGTTATTAATGGATTCCAGGTTTCAATTCTGGGCTATTAGAAATAAACTTGCCCTTGGGATCTTTGGAGTTTCTTGCTTTGGTGGTCAGTTTGACACAACAGTCTATTGTCTATCATAGTGTGGCTGTGGAAAGTATGAGCCTGAGCTCCATCATTTCCAGTATATAATTTTTCTGGGCTTCATCTTTGTTTATAAATATAGCCACCAGAGTAGTTGTAATTTTGAAAAGATAAAGTATGCAAAGTATATGTCCCATAATAGGTGTCCAATAAATGGTTTGCTTTTGCTGGTTGAGATTTCTGTGTATTGAATGCTTTTAACTGTTTTATTTGTTTAAATTAAACATTAGAAGCCAAGAACTAGTTTAAGTGATCCATTTGGCAGAGTGGCTACTTAGATTCTCTTTGCCCTGTTAGTAGTGGTATAATGACAATAAACTGACAGTATCAGAAGTAAGGGGCAGGCCAGAGATGTAATTGAAGGTGGTAATAGCTGGTAAGCATTGAGGACTGGAGATAGGAACAGAGGAAACTTTGGAGTTCAGGAGAGAAACCTGAGGCAAGAGAGAAGCTAAGGAAGGGGGTAGAAGAAAAGAAGAGACAGAGAGGGGAGAAGAGAGGTAGGGAGAGCAGAGACAGAAGGAAGAAACTACACATGAAGCTGTTAATTCCTAGAGCATGTATTATCTCTCGTCTTCATCTTGGCACTGTAATTGTGGAATTCTAGGGCTGACAGGGATAGACACGCATGCGCCACACACGTCCCCTCTCTTTGCCTTGTGTATCTCTACTCTCAATTTTCTATTCCTTTCATTAGACTAAGAATATTTTACCTCCCGTGGGATCTTAGAACTCGAGTAGTCTCATCCCTTGTTTTATCAGGTAGGGCCACAGAGAGAGAGAGAAAGCGAATGGTCTTTGAGCACTGTGAGTTGGTAGAGATTGACGTTAGAACCCAGGCATTCTGCCACCCAGGCCCGGGCATTGTTCCCCATACCACATCATCTCCTTTAGTGAGGGTCCCTCACCCCATGTGGCTGCTTCTGATCTGAAGTAGCCAAGTGAATTACAATATTTAGATGATTAAGTGTGCTTTGAGTAGCTGTCATAATGTAAGTTCTTCTTACATATTTCAGACTTTTCTTCAAGCAGAACAACTTAGTGAAATGATTGCATTTTAAGGGGCCCAGGAAAGTCTTCAACAATTTGTGTTCCTCAAAAGTGTTTAACAATGTGTCACTCTAGTTTCTTCGAATCGTTTTATTTTTGTGTAGGGAATACTGATGTAAAATGTTTATTTCTTTAAAAAAGTCTGCAAATTTAGATCTTTGCCAGCTTGTTCTGAGGGTAGCCTGATTATGTTCTGTGTATATGTGTGTGTGTGTGTGTGTGTGTGTGTATGTATATATATATATTTTTTAATACAGTTAGTGTTTATTGATCATATATCACCTTTTGTGTAATGCTTTGGTTACTAAGTTATTCTCAGCCTGTTTTACATATGCTGTTTGAACAGAATAATAATGTCAACCATGTATTTGCTGTTATGTATTAAGTTATTTAAAGAAATAAAATCACTTTCTTTGGCAGATAGTGCCGTTTAACTTTTATAACAAAAGTCCCTGATCTGAATTATATGATGGAATATTAGAAAATACTGATATGGAAGAAGGGAGAATTCATTGTAGACTTGCTTAGAAGCAGTATGACACAAGGAAAAAATGAGTTGTGTTTTGTTTTGTTTTGAGAAAAGATTGGGAGAAAAGTAAGGGAGTAGATGCCCTGGAATTAAGGGGAGCGTTGGGAAATGTTGAAGAAGGTTGGGTGGAATAGGTATTTTGGGTGTGGCAAATAGGTTCTTGGCATAACCACACTAGATCCAAGGAAAGGGCTGGGGGAGGGTTACACACAGGCTTCATTAGCGCTCATTTACATGTGACAGAAATTGGATCCAATAGCAGCATATCTAGTTAGGAGAAATAAATAAGATGTCAGAGTCCACCAGAGTGATACCAATTCCACCTGATGAAAAATTACAGCCCACTCTGGGACTTGTTCTCAGTTTTTTTGTTTGTATTTCCTAAATGAGAAGGTTCAGCAGTAAGCAAAGCAGCCTAAATTATATGCACAACCAAAACCTGCTCCCGAGGAATGTGGATTCATATAAAGCTACAAGGGAACAAGGAGGAGCCTGGAGATCTGGGTCAGCACACTTACTGAACTTCAAAGAGTCCTTAGCTGGGGAAGATGGTACAATGGTCCAAGTACTTGAACCCAGTACTTTATCTTTTGTTTCCTCTTCTTCTTTACCCTCCAAAAATAACAACAGTTTTTATTGTTGTTGTTGTTGAGCCCTTACCATGTGCTGGGTACAGTGTAGAGCACTTTATATGTGTGATCTATTTTAATCTTTGCAAAGCTCTCTGTAGTACGTATTAATAATTGTTCCTTAATTCATAGAAGAGAAGGGATATATAATTTTCCGTAAGAAAAGTTTGAGTGATGGGCCTGGGCTTGGTAAGCGGAAGGAAAAATATTTTGACATTTTTCTTCTTCTCATGCTTCTGAGTCCATGTATAGGCTTGGTATATTTCACTGCCTTGTCTGCCTGGTGAATTTCTAATCCTTTTCCAAGTTTCATTTTACCTTCTTTGGGAAACCTCCAGACACAGTGAAGTTTCATGGTCCCCTAAGAGCTTGTATAAATAAGACAGAAACACCATCCTCATCAGTGGTTGGGCAGTTAATCTGGTTGAAATGATACCAAGTCATTTAAGTTAAAAATATATAAACACATAGTCATTTGCCACTTTAAGACCAAGTCCACCTGCCCTTCACTTTTTTTTAAGAATGCTGATTGGAGTTGTGTGTTTTCTTTCTTGAATAAGCTATAATTACAATACGTTGCTTATGATTTCTGGTTTTGGTTTTCATTTAGTAAAGTATACAGTACAAAATCCTAGATTTTTATGAGTTTTCCCTAGTCTTTTACAGTTGTGTCACCCACATTTAATTTGATAGCTGTGTTTTTAGTAGGTCTCCTTTGTTGTCTTGTCTTCCAAAGCATTCAACTTAGTTTTTCTTTTCATACCTGTTTTATTGGCTTATGTAATGTTTGATTGAATTATCTAATCAAAGCAGCAAGTGCAACTGACATAAACAGGTTTGGGAGGAAACCAAATTGACTCTTGGTGAGCTTATACAACTTGGCTGAATGATGTATATGGATGAATTATAAAGAATAGCGTACTCTAGCTGTGGATGGATGGATGGATGAATTATAAAGAATAGCATACTTTAGCTGTGAATACTTAATGTGCCCTGGGCGTTGGGCAGTGTTTTACCAAGGGACTGAAGAATACTGGTTAATCCAGAGGTTTGGCTAATAGAGGATTAGTGTTGAGAACTTCTCTGTCTCAATTATACCACCTATCTCCTACTTTGCATGCTCTTGTTTCCTCACTACGTTCTGAGTCACTTAAGCGTGTTTTAAGGTGTAGCAGTTACTGGCACATAGTAGCTGCTTAATAAATAGTTCTAAAATGAACGAGTCATATATTAGACTACACTGTTACTGAATATATATTAAATATGTGTCTAAATATGTATATCATGTCTCTCAGCTAAATTGTGGCCATAAGGACAGGTCCTGTGTCTCAGACATCTTTGATATTTACAGTGTTTGTTAATTTTGTGAGTGTACAATATATTTTGGCATATTTGGGAGCAGTGGTTTTGTCCCTCTTTCTGCTGGCTAGTTCTGTCTTATGACTTCCCTTGGAAAAAGCCTTTTAGAGCAAGTAGTATCTGTGTTCTGTTGTGTAGAGCATTGCCTGGGCCCTGCCAAGTCATTCTGACAGAGCTCATTTTTAGGGATGCCACTGGCTTCGTAATTGCAGGTTGATGTTAGCTGCAGCAAATGGTGCTTGGGTTTTGGTAGTTGTGAGTGTAGGTTTGTTTTCTTTTCCCTTTGTGTGTTAAACACTGACTGCCAGGAAATGTCTTTGGCATTGTGTCCTGAAAAGTCTTTACAATCAGCAGGGTCAGATAACATTTTTTTCTTTTCTAAATCCCATGCCTTCAAATTTTATACATGTTCCTTATTCCTTCTAAACAGAAAACGAACTGAATATTTTTTTTCTGTGAAGATAAATCTTGCGTTACATATATAGTTTTCATTACTTTGTATTCTACTTTTCCAGTTATAGTTGCATTACTAGTATACTGTGATTTTAAACTTTTTTGAACTCTCTTTAATAAGATAGAAATGCCCCAGTTATCCATAATTTAGAATTAAAATTC
>NW_027530016.1:4112946-4113336 GCF_008692635.1 Crocuta crocuta
TTAGAAGTAAAATTTTGACTTTTTTTTTTTTTTTTTTTATCCCTAAGCCTCTTCTTTTTATCAAAGATGAAAGTTTGGTTTTCTAGCCAAGTGAGAATGACCGCCAAAAGGTTAAAGTATGGAAATACCAAAGTTGCCAAAGCTTCATAGAAAATACATTGTGGATTAACTTTGGAAAACAAGCAGATTTGGTTCCAGCTCACATAGAGCTTATCAGCAAGTGATGATTCTTAACTTTAGATAGATCTGAATCCATTATGCCAGTGGTAGTATCCACTGTGGCAATGCCATTTTAGTTTTTCCCACTTAACAACCAACCAAACCAATAGGGACAACAAAAGAAACCCCTTGGCCAACAGCCAGCATTTTTTTTTTTTTTTTTTTTTTAAT
>NW_027530016.1:4113343-4136312 GCF_008692635.1 Crocuta crocuta
AGCATTCTTATCTATTAGTACTGTCATCCTATCTTGTTCTCTTTCATTTCGCTGTTAATTTCTCTGTACAGATCACATTTAGTGCTTTTGGTTTTCTACTAGTCTCATTTTCCTCCCTCTCAGTTTTTTGTTCTCTTTCTCTCTTTTGGGAGAGAAAGCACTTACTTATTCCTCAGTGCTTTCAGGCCACTGTTCAGATACTTGTTTGCCTTATTATTATTATTTCTTTCCAACTGTTTCTCTTTGATTTGAATCTTTCCACTCCAGTTCATTTCTTTTCTATAGATAGATGTCTTATAAAATTATTTCTCTAGGGACACCTGGGTGGTTCAGTTGGATAAGCATCCGACTTTGTCTCAGGCCATGATCTCATGGTTTGTGGGTTCGAGCCCTGCGTTGGGCTCTGTGTGGACAGCTCAGAACTTTGAGCCAACTTTGGATTCTGTGTCTCCCTCTCTCTCTGTCCCTCCCCCACTCACGCTTTGTTTTCTTAAACATTAAAAAAATAAAAATTAGATCTTTAGCTAGTCCTGATACTTTTCTACAGTTACAGTTCTACATGTCAGATTTCTTGCTAATGTCTTCACCTGGATGACATGTAACTTGGAACTCATTCAGCCTTTCTCAGATCCTTCTCCCAAACTCAGTTGCCCCTCCTCCCCACATCCAGCCCCTAATTTACCCTTTCTAGAAACCTAGATTCAACTTTCAGTTTCACTCTCTTGTCCTCACTTTCCCAGCCATACATCTGGTTTTATAAACTTGATTTAATATTTTAAATCCATTTTTAATCATTTAATTCTTTTTTTAAATGTTTATTTTTGAGAGAGACAGAGACAAAGTGCAAGGGGAGTGGGCATACAGAGAGAGAGAGAGAGAAAGAGAGAGAATCTGAAGAGGCCTCAGGTTCTGAGATGTCCGCAAAGAGCCTGATGTGGGACTCGAACTCATGAACTGCGAGATCATGACCTGAGCCCAAGTTGGATGTTTAACTGACTGAGCCACCCAGGTGTCCCTTTAGTCATTTAATTCTTAGTACTGTTGTTACCCTCGTTCAGATCTTCATCATGTCATACCTGGGTGACTGCATTGTTAGGGGTCTTCTTAATTTTTACCTCTGGACTCTTCCCTGGCCAAGGTATTCTACTCAGTATTGCCTTTCAAGCATGTGAAAATAATGATTTGTTCAGGATATTTTTTTTCTGGGGCACCTGGGTGGCTCAGTTGGTTAAGTGTCTGACTTCGGCTCAGGTGATGATCTTGGGTTTCTTGAGTTTGAGCCCCGCATTGGGCTCTGTGCTGACAGCTCAGAGCCTGGAGCCTGCTTCGGATTCTGTGTCTCCCTCTCTCTCTGCCTCTCCCCTGCTTTCACTCTCTCTCTCCGTGAAAATAAGTAAACATTAAAAAAAAAAAAAGATACTCTTTTTTCTTTTTGCCTATAGTAGGTTTCAAATCTCTTCCATGATTAGACTGTTTATATTTCCTACCTCTTAGGGTACTGTTTCTAACATAGTTTAATCTAGTTTTGCACATAAGCCATGTCTACTTTTTTTATTGTTAACCATTGCTCAAAAAGTTTCGTCATTCTGGAGAGTCCTTCCACCACCTCATAGTTTGTGTTATTCTTCTAGATTTATATGTTCTGTATTCAAATTTAGCTTAATCCCATTTCCAACATGAAAAGTTTTTGGTTTTCGTTTTGGTTGTTGCTTTTTCAATACTTGCTTTTGTCATTTGGCTCTTAGGGTGTGCTATCTTTTACTGGTTACTTGCTTTTTATGAATCTGTTTGATTACTTTAACATTCAGTGGGCACCTGCCACGTGCAGGTGATTGTTGTAGGCATTGGGGATCCAGCACTTCCTCCCAAGGACAGTCTGTTCTCTTGGAGCTCACGCAGCTTCCTCTGTACCTCGTTATTATTTTTTAATTTACTTCTAACACCTAGCACAGTATGTGTTAACATTACGTGTTAATAATGATAATATTACTATTGAGTACAACTTTGCAAAACGGAGCCCCTGACTAATAAAACAGAAAAAAACCTCCGCCTTGCTGCCAACCCCAAAACACTGATAACTATAGTGAAATTGATACTTATTCTGGAGGGTGAAGTTATCTTTTGGAAGGTGGCTGTAGTCTTGAATTCAATTACAAATTTTTATTTTTATTTATTTATTTATTTATTAAAATATTTTTTATTTATTTCTAGGAGAGAGAGAGAAACAGCATGAGCAGGGGAGGGTNGCCCGACGCGGGGCTCGAGCCCACGAACCGTGAGATCATGACCTCAGCGAAAGTCGGACGCTTAACCGACTAAGCCACCCAGGCGCCCCTCAATTACAAATTTTTAAAAAATTTGCCAAAGTAGGGGCACCTGAGTGGCTCAGTCAGTTGGGCTCAGGTCATGATCTCACGGTTTGTGGGTTTGAGCCCCATGTCAGGCTCTGTGCTGACAGCTCAGAGCCTGGAGCCTGCTTCAGATTCTGTCTCCTTCTCTCTCTGCCCTTCCCTCACTTACACTCTGACTGACTCTCTCTCTCTCTCAAAAATAAAACTTTTTAAAAAAATTAGCCAAAGTAATACTGCCTTTGAAGATATTAATTCAACTGTATGTTATCAGTCTCCCATGCAAATAAACAGAATGCAAACAAATTTAAAAAAAAATACTCATTGTCTTGGAATTAGGATTACTCAGGTTTTCCACGTATCATCTTCAGGTCCATATAATCACAGAATGTTAAACTGTTTCCTTGTGTAGTTAAGGAAACTGAGGCTCAGAAAAGTTTAATAAGATCACACAGATTAGTGAGAGAACCAGGAGTAGGAATCTCCCAACTCCCCCATCAAAAAACACTGAAGCTTTGTACAGTGTAGTTCAATGATTGGTGTGTGCAGTTCTGGTTCTGAGGTATCAAGAAAAATTATGTTCCCTGGCTTTTTTCCCCCCAAAATTAAAGCAGAAATTTATTGATCTTTAAGATTCGGTGTACATCAAAGCTTACATTTATCTCAGGTATTTTTTATGTGTATCTAGTAAGTCTATTTTTACTATTTTTTCCCTTTACTTTATTTCCCTATTTTGAATAAAAATGGTTGCTGTGATATTTTGACCTAATTTTATATATACATTTTTTATGATGTTTGAAAATCAGATAGTTGTTAATAAAAGCTTGTTTTTAATAAATGTGACTTCCCTAGTTAAGGAATCCATACTGATTTTTTTAAAAAATGTTTTTGTAAGTTTGCTATATTATGAATTAGAGAAGCAATGTAGAGCATGAATCGCTGACTACAAACCATCGATTTTTCTACTAAAAAGTTCTAATTTTTAATTTTTATTAAAAAAATTTTTTTTAATGTTTATTTATTTTTGAGAGAGAGAGGGGGCAGGGGAGGGGCAGAGAGAGAGAGAGGGAGACACAGAATCCAAAGAAGGCTCCAGGCTCTGAGCTGACAGTTCAGAGCCTGACATGGGGCTTAAATTCACAAACTGAGATCATGACCTGAGCCAAAGTTGGGTGCTTATCCGACTGAGCCACCTAGGTGCCCCAAGAAAGTTTTTTTTTGTTTAAGTTTATTTATTTTGAGAAAGAGAGAGAGGGAGAGAGAATCCCAAGCATGCTCCACATTTGTCAGCCCAAAGCCCGACATGGGGCTCGAATCCACAAACTGAGATTATGACCTGAGCCAAAATCAAGACTTTGACTCAGTCTTTTAACCAACTGAGCCACCCAGGTGCTCCCCCAAAAGAGAGTTTTAAATTTTATTTAGAATTCAGAGTTAAACTTAGACTTTATTTTTAGAAACTGTCTAAATTTTACATTTAGCAGTATTAAAAAAAATTAAGAGCTGGACAGTGGTTAAGGTGGTAAAAAGAGATTTGAATCAGGGACTATTGCAATAGGGGAAAAGAGGCCTCAGAACTTGCCAATTCTGAATACAAGAAGGAGGAATTTATAGACGGGGGGTGGTGGTGGTGGTGGTGGTGGTGGTGGTGGTGGTGGTGGAGTCATCAGTGGATGTAAATTATTGAAGAGGAAACATCAGGGGTAGAGGGATTCTGGCTAAAACCGACTTGAGATAAGATTCTTGCTGAAGGCTGGCCAGGGTGACCAAATGTCACCTGGGGTACTGCAGGGTTGAGAAATTTATCAGATATATTGGGGGTGATAAGATATTGAAGGTGAGGGATTCTTGCCAAACTGACTTATAGTAAGATTGTTGCAAAATTGGGGGATGGGAAGGTGGACATGGAAGTCTAAAGATCTGGCCTAGTGGAGCAGAGGGCTCAGAGGAGCCTGACTGAAGTTTGGTCAAGGAGAGAATCATTGTTAGAAGAAATTATTTCTTTAAAATAAGAATAGGTTTAAAGGGGCACCTGGGTGGCTCAGTCAATTAAGTGTTCGACTTCAGCTCAGGTCATGATCTCATGGTCATGGGTTTGAGCCCCCTGTGGGGGTCTGTGCTGACAGCTCAGAGCCTGGAGCCTGCTTCAGATTCGGTGTCTCCCTCTCTCTCTGCTCCTCCCCCACCCGTGCTTGCTCTCACACTCTCTCTCTTTCTGTCTCTCTAAAAAATAAACAAACATTAAACAAATTAAAAAAATATATAAAGTAAGAATAGGTGTATATATATAATACAAGATAGGAAGATATCTGGTATCTCCCTCTTTCTAGTCCTTGTCACAAACCTACTGTTTAGAAATAAAATTCTACTAAAAATTAGTTTGTGTCCCTACAGAATTTTATGTTTATGCATACATAAACACACACACTTGGGCTTTTTATTGAACTTACATTTACCTTGGCAATGATTGCTTATCGCCACTCTTGTTCAATCTGTTTTTATCTCCATTCTCATATTCTCCTTTCATTTTTCTTTATCTTTGTGAGATATTTTTTCTGCACATGTGTTTTTATTTACAAAAATCAAATTGTCGTTTTTTTTCTCCTTTTAGAAAGATTCATTTGTGATACTCTGTGTATGTACATTGTGTCCTGCCTTGTCTACTGCCTGTAGGGTATGCCCACCTTAATAGTACAATCAGTAACATAAATTTACATTTCAGTCTTACCCTCCTTTACTACAAGGTCTTTAACTCTCTAGCATCTATGTTTTCTTGAGATCTCTGTTTGTGTACCCATTTATGTTTTAAAAATGATTGGTTTGTACATAATTATTTTGTGTCTTTTTTGTTTATGCGACAATGAAATGACTTATTCAGAAAAATATAACAGAGGAAGAACTCAATAAAAATAGTTTCATTAATTTTATGTATTTATATATATGAATTTTATGTGTATATATATGTGTGTGTGTATATATATATATATATGTATGTCTACATATATATATGTAGTAGTTCCTGTACTTAATTTTAGTAATTGTGTAACCAAAACAGATGTCATTTTTGCTTATCTTTGTCTCTGCACACAGGGAAGTTCAGAAGAGAATTCAGCAAACTGTTCACATTGGTTATCTCTAGGTAGTGGAATGGAGGTAAAGGAATGGATTTGTTGGTTTTTCCTTTATATGTGCATATAAAGTTTGAATACTTTTCCCCAGTTTTTGGTATTTTTAATGAGGAAGAATGTTTTAACAGCTATCAAAATATAGCTTATTGAACTACTTTCTTAATATTTGGATGGTTCTGTTATAGAACAGTAGTCAACATATGGCAAAATAGTCAATTTTCATCAAAGAAGTATTCATTAAAGCAACAAAGATACTCTTTTCTATCTATGAGTTTTTAAAAATCAATGACAACCACACAATGCTGGGGGAGATCTGTTAAACTTTACTCTCGTACATTGTTGTTGGTATTATCAACTGGTCAGTATCTATCAGGAAATATACTTTCACCTAGTAATTCAGTTTGTTGTGGTCTATCCCAGAGAAATAAATAATTCCCTTAAAAGTCTCTGTGCATGAAAGGCAACCTACTGAATTGGAGAGGATATTTGCAAATGGCATATCTGATAAAGAATTAGTGTCCAAAATATGTAAAGAACTGATGTAATTCAACATTCCAAAACCAAATAATCTAATTAAGCAATAGGCAAGAAGATATGAACAGACTTGAACAGACACATGAAAAGATGCTTAACATCATTAATCATCAGGGAAGTGCATATCAAAACCACAGTGAGATATCACCTCACACCTGTCAGAATGACTAAAATCAAAAACAGAAGAAACAGCAGATGTTGGCAAGGAAGTGGAGAAAAAGGAACCCTCTTGCACTGTTGGTGGGAATGCATACTGGTGCAACCACTGTGGAAAACAGTATAGAGATTTCTCAAAAAGTTACAAATAGAATTATCCTATGATCCATTAATCGCATTACTAGGCATTTACTCCCCAAAATACAAAAACCAATTCAAAGGGATACATGCTCTCCCTGTGTTTATTGCAGCATTGTCTACAATAACCAAGTTATGGAAGCAGCCCAGGTGTGCCTCAGTAGATGAATGGGTAAAGAAGATGTGGAATATTTTCAGCCATAAAAAAGAATGAGATCTACAACAACATTGATAGAGTACAGTGTTAAGCGAAGTAAGTCAGTCAGAGAAAGACAAATACCATATGATTTCGCTTATATGTGGAATTTAAGAAACAAAATGAGCAAAGTGAAGAAAAAGAAACCAAGAAACAGGCTCTGTTTAGAGAACACGCTGACGGTTACCAGAGGGAAGTATGTGGGGATGGGTGAAATAGGTAAGGAGGATTAAAGAGTACACTTACCGTAATGAGCACTGAGTAGTGTGTAGAACTGTTGAATCACTCCATTGTACACCTGAAACGAACATAACACTGTATGTTAACTATACTGGAATTAAAGTTAAAAACTTAAAAAAAGTCTATATGCATAAAGAACATCATTAGCAATTCATTTTGTAATAGTGAAAAGTTACAGTCTGAATGTCCAACTATAGTGAAATGAGTATTAGGAAGTAAACCCTGTTAACAGTGATCTAACATAAAAGGTCCTATTTTTCTCACAAGTCTGGTGGTGGGTAATCTTTCTCTCTGACATAAAGAAACGAGGCTTTTTCTGTTATTCCCTTCTGCCATCCTTCACCCCCAGTGTGTTGGCTTATTGTCTTCTTTTGTCACATTATGATTATAAAATTGCTATAGTTACAGACATCAAGACCACAGTGAAAAGTAGCAAAAAAGGTTTGCTTGAGTGTTTTTCATTGTTTCTCCTTTATCAGTGAATGATAAGCTGTCCCCCTAAGTGCCATCTCCCCATCCCCAGCAGATATTCATATTGATCCCATTGGTTACATAGCCATGTTTGCCCACAACAGAATCTAAGAACGCATGAATTTTGCTTTCTAGACTCTAGAGTGGGAAGTTATAGCGTAGAACTAGGGGTTGAGAATTAGTATTTTGAGTAGCCAGTCCAGAAGGTCTGTTGCAATGGTTAAGTAAGTATGGTAACTTTACTTGAAGGTCTGTAATGCACTCAGTGAAAATGATGGTATAAAAACAGTAATAAAACAGAAAATTAGATTAGTTACATACTATGTTTAGCAGAATGCCTGGTACTCAAAAACGCTTATTTTCTTGCCTCCTGACTGAACATTAATTTAAGTGCCATAAAGTAGTAAAACAGTATTTATATACAGAGGAGTTTTTCTTTAATAGAAAATAATAAGTACTGTTAGGCTTAAGAGATGGGAGGGATTACTTTGAGCTAAATAGGCCAAGACTTAGCCTTGGTAGAATTTGAAATTTCAGAGGAGCATTTGGGGAGGAAGTGGGGATGAAGAGGAGAGCATTAGCCAAGGTATGGAACTGGGAGAGTTCAGGCCATATTTTAAGACCAAAAGATTGTCCCCTTTGATTGGAACACAGGATGTGTGAGAAGGGAATGTGAAAGACAAGCCAGCCAGGCAAGTTGGGAACAGATTGTAGATAGCCTTAAATCCCATTGGGAAGAATTTGGGCTTTAGTTACATTTGCATTGTAGATTTATAGATTCACAATGTAGACATATTGAATGAATGTTTTAAATATGAAAAGTGTTGCTTCTTGAAAACTGTTTCTTTAGAGATTATATATCAATCTAAAGGGAATTCAATTGGTGTAAAACATGTCCAGAGCTGCTTTGAGTTTTCTGACCATAAAGAAAATGATACATTGTAGAAAACTTTTCATTTGCAAAGAATACTTTCTGAGACTTTTTGTGAATCCTTTGGTTTTAAAATTCAGAGATCTTTGGGGAGCCTGGGTGGCTCAGTCGGTTAAGTGTCCGACTTCAGCTCAGGTCATGATCTTACAGTTTGTGGGTTCAAGCCCAGCGTTGGGCTCTGTGCTGACAGCTAGCTCAGAGCCTGGAGACTGTCTTTGGATTCTCTGTCTCCCTCTCTCTCTGACCCTCCGCTGCTCACCACACCGTCTCTCTCTGTCTCTCAAAGAAAAAAAAAAACCCCAACCCATAAATAAAATAAAATTCAGAGATCTTTGTGTGGGAACCTTGCTTCTTCTGAATTTTATTTCCTATGAGAGTCATGTTTCATGTGTGTGTGTGTGTGTGTGTGTGTGTGTGTGTATACACACACATACTCCTATTAAGTTAATATTCTTCTCAGTGTTAATGAAAGCTTTATTTCTTTTGATGAATAGATTTTGGTCAGGTTGGAACACTCGCTGAGTCAGTTTAATGATTTTTTTTTTTTTTTTTTTTTGTTAATAAAAATTACTATGAAGGGTTCAAGGCGCTTTNAGTTGGTGGATTTGTTCACATTCATAGTTACAAGCTGTTACCAAATATGACATTTTCTGACTAAGAGCTGTCACTTTCTTAGTACTTATATTTTTCTTCACTTCCAACACCACCGCTAGCCATTTGGCTTTCTTTGGGGTTGGGAGGAGAAACATCTTTGATAAAGAAGCTCAGTTTTTAAAAAATTGTTTTAGAGTTACTGCTTTTGACCTTTGAGATGTGAATCCTTGTTTAGGTTAGTATTTACTCAGGATCTGGCCTGTAGCCTCGCAGCATCTTAATGGAATGTCTTCTGGTGGCTCTCAAACAGTGATAACTGTGAATATTACATCTTTGGATGTCAAGTTTATTATACTGCACATCCACAGCTTCATCCCTTGACTGATAATCTTATTCCCTCACTCCACTCTGTGTACATATATGAATATGTACATATTTTTTCTTTTTTCCAGCTTTATTGAGATATAATTGACATATACCATCGTGCAAGTTTATAGTGCACAATATGTTGATCTAATACATTCGTGTGTGTGTGTATGTATATGAACTTCCCACTCCTTTGTGCAAATGTTAGAAACATTTGTAAAGATTTGAGAGATAGGATGTGCCGTGAGAATTGACTGGTTGAGGGCTAGAGGAACCTTAGTAAGGAGTCAAAAAACCTGCTGATGTATGATTATTTATATTTTGCCATCATCTGATAATGTGTATGTAATTAATTTTGGGTTTTAAATGTGAATTTGACCGGTGGAGAATTTCTTGTGTAGGGCAGTCTGTATTTGTAATCATGTATTTAGGGATAGAGGGATTGCTGTGAAAGAATACACCCCTATCTCCTGTAGAACTTCAGACATAATCTATCATCTAAAAAATTTCATCTTTTTTGGAAAGGAATGCTAGATAAATAAAAATAATAGCACAGAACTTGTATGAGGAAAATTTCAGGAAATTCATTCATTTATTAAAAGACAAAGCTAGCTGTAATCTTGCCATTTACAACTACGTGGATGGAACTAGAGGGTATCATGCTAAGCGAAATTAGTCAGAGAAAGACAAATATCGTATGACTTCATTCATATGAGGACTTTAAGATACAGAACAGATGAACATAAGGGAAGGGAAGCAAGAATAATGTAATAACAGGGAGGAGGACAAGACATTAAGAGACTCTTAGATGTGGAGAACAGAGGGTTACTGGAGGGGCTGTGGGAGGGGGGATGGGCTAAATGGTAAGGGGCATTAAGGAATCTACTCCTGAAATCACCATTGCACTCTATGCTAACTTGGATGTAAATTTTAAAAAATTAATAAAAAATACTAGATTACAATACAGTTCCTGAGATGAACATCAGTTTTGTACTTGACCCCAGAATTGAATAAGCATCCCACTGTATTTTGTATTTATTTTTATATTCACTGCTTTTGCCTATAATTGTGTTTCTGGTTCTAGTTACATACAACACATGCTACTGGTCCATCTGTGTTGTCTTCAGCATACAATGGTTCTTCTATCATGCTGTTTTGTTTTGTCACTATCATAGCCCTAGTGTCAATAACTGCCTGGTACAAGGTAGGGGCTCAGTTAATATTGTTAAATGAATAAATGTGAATGTTTCATTAAATTTATGACTTAAATCTTCAGTTACTAGGACACCCTATTTTCTGGGGTCTTTTTTTCTTTAAAAATTTTTTTATGTTTATTTATTTTTGAGAGAGAGAGAGAGAGCGAGAGAGCGCGAGAGAGGAAAAGCACAAGCAGGGAAGGGGCAGAGAGAAAGGGAGACATAGAATCCAAAGCAGGCTCCAGGCTCTAAGCTGTCAGCACAGAGCCCGATGCAGGGCTCGAACCCACTAACTGTGAGATCATGACCTGAACCAAAGTCGATGCCCGACTGACTGAGCCACCTAGGTGCCCCTTAGCTTTTTCTCTATGCATATGTGTTCTGGTCTTGTACCCTCACTAGAGTGGAAGTGCACTGTGTGTAGGAACCTGGTTTTATTTGTTTTTTCTTTTTTCTTTACGGTAATTTGGACTGTGGTGAGTATTTTCTAAAGATGTGATTTAAAAAAATTTTTTTTATTAAAAAAAGTTTTATTTTTAAAAAAATAAAATTTTTGATTAAAAAAATTTTTTTATTAAAAAAATTTTTTTATGTCTTTATTTTATTTTGAGAGACAGAGAGCGAGTGGGGGAAGGGCAGAGAGAGAGGGAGACACAGAATCTGAAGCAGGATCTAGGCTCTGAGGTGTCAGCACAGAGCCCGATGCAGGGCTCCAACCCACGAACCACGAGATCATGACCTGAGCCGAAGTCGGATGCTTAACCAACTGAGCCACCCAGGCGCCCCCATTTTTATTTATTTTTGAGACAGAGAGAGACAGAACTTGAATGGGGAAGAGCAGAGAGAGAAGGAGCCACAGAATCTAAAGCAGGCTCTAGGCTCCAAGCTGTCAACACAGAGCCTGACGCTGGGCTCGAACTCATGGATCGCAAAATCATGACCTGAGCCAAAGTCAGCCACTTAACTGACTGAGCCACCCAGGTGCCCCTCTAAAAATGTGATTTTAACTGAATGAAAAATGGTCAATTTAATTTTTTTTATCACGAGACTACTAAAAATATAGTCATAAACAAGAAATTTGGAAGGGAATCAAAACAGCTGATGTGTCTTTGTCAGCTTGAGGGCCTATATAAGACTTTGTACTTCTGTGTCATAGAGAGCTGGGGTTCTGGGACAGCTCTGTTTCTTGCTCTTTAACGGCCTATTTGCTTTATTTTTGGCCTTCTAACTATGTCACAGATGGTGTAGGTCATTGGTTCTCTAAGTGTTGTCCCAGAATAGCATCATTAGCATCACCTAGGTACTTGTTGGAAATGCAAATTCTCAGGCCCATTCCAGACTGAGGATGGAGCCCGGCCGGACAATGAGTGTTTTCACAAGTCCTCTCAGTGATTTCCGTACAGTACAGTTTGATGGCTCCAAGAAGTCACACTGTCTTTAGGAGAGAGGGCTGCTGGAGGTAACAGTTGTATGTTAGAGAAAACCAACTTGCAGCCTGAATTTAAGAGAACAGTGTAAATCAAAGTTTTTCAGAGAGAACAAGTGTAGTTTATAATGGTGTTAGGATATAAAGCAAGTTATTGAACCTTTATTGTATGGTATTACTTAACTTAAGTAAACCATATTATTCACTTTTACTTTTCAAGGATTTCTCTTGTTATTTGTGAGTATATGTTCAAATTGAAAGTGAGAAGCTTAAATTGGTCAAGTTTCCTCATACTTTAGAGTTTTGTAAAAGTGAGTGCTCTTTCCCTCCCATTGCAGATGAGCAAGAAACACCTGAAAAGTGTCCAACCCAAACTAATATATTGTGTATTTTTCTTTTTGAATATACAGTGATTTCGGTTTTGAATTTGAACCCTTTTAAAATTTAAGAGTACGAGATACTTTAAATGGTTTCAGTAAATTAAATGGTGCATTTAAAATGATTTAATATTTTATTAGATATTCCTGTGTATGCAGATAAACCTTAGAGATAGCAGATTTATATTCCTTATATATAGCCTTTTGATAAATTGGGATTGAAAAATAATACAAAAGTTAATTTTTGTTTACCGTATAGACTTAAATTGTAAAATATCCAGTTATTCTTATGTTTTTTATTTTTAATGGTTAGGAAATGAAGGCCTAATTTTAGGTAAATAATGGAAAAATTTTATAATGCTTGTCACGTTCTAACATTTCTTTTCCTTGAAGGTAATTCCAAAGTTTTCTTTTCAAGATTATGTGCCATTACCATTAGGTTTCCTTGTACAGATGAATGGATGTACGATGATTTATAATTTAAAGCATTTTATTTGTAATACTTGAAAGCTATTTTCATACCTTATCTACTTAATCATATTGAATTTACTTCATTTTTCTAATTTTTTTCCTCAAGATTTCAATTGCATGTCTTAATCTTTTGTTCTAGGAACTCTGGAAAGTTCAGAAGAGTTCACTCAAGAATGTTGAGTGACATTAGTGCAGGCAGAAGTAAGAGTTTAGAAAGTAGGCAAATTGTAGCTTAAGTAGTTCATAGAGAAGTAAACCTATGCAATAAAAAATTAAATAACCGAATTCATCACTTCCGTATTACTGGACAGTATTGGAAGCTAGGAATATATTTGCTCTCTAGAAATCTGTCTCTCTTGTTTCAGAAAGAATTCTGTTATAGTGATGTGCAGGGAGAACTTATTTTAAGGGGCCTTTTGGACAGTCCGTTTTCTATCATATCCTTGTTGCTAATACTCCCACTATATTGCGTGTGTGCCTTGAGTTTTCCAAGTGGTGATTCGTTTATGGTCTTGGACTATCATCTTGGTTCATTTGTGAGAATGCTGTGCTCTGTAGGGTCATAAGCTCAATCTCTTGGTGCTTCTTTTTTCCCCCTCTTTTATAAAAATAATGTATTTGGATTGAAACATTTAAGGCAAAGTTACAAACTGGTGGCTTGTGGAGCCAGATCTAGTGAATTAGTTTGTTTGGCTGTAATAGTCTTTAAATTTTTCAGTTAAGAGAATTTTATGCATAGTAACATGTCTATAGTACAGCATTCAGAAGGTGTAAGGAGGGATGTATACATTTAAAGGCAGTTTTAACTCCATTCTTCTTTCAGCCGTCCAGTTATTTTCTTTAGAGACATTCAGAATGACTACATATTTGTGAATCATTCCAGAGTTCTTACACAGAGAAGCATAATAGTGTATTTACCTTTTAAAAAAAAAAAACAAAAACCAAATGGCTGCAAACTACATACATTGTTCTGTGTATTTTTATTTTAATTTAATCTGTCTTAAATCATTCTATATCAATATAGTAACTGTCTCCTTTGTAACAAATGCATAGCATTCCTTTGTATAGACGTAGCTCACTTTTCAGCAAATGCATAGCATTCCTTTGTATAGTTGTAGCTCACTTTTTTCCTATTTTCTTTCTTCCTTTCTTCCTTCCCTTCCATTCTTTCTTTGAGTCTCTTCTTCCCTTGTGTCTCCTTCTCCCTCCTGCCTTTTTTAAATAATCCAATTCAAACAATAGTATTTTACCATATTAGAAAAACCTTTACTTGAGATTTACTTTTTATTTTGAAAGAGTAGAATTTATACCAGTTATTATGGTTTAGACTCAGGTGATTTTTTATAGAAGAAATTAGTCTGTCAGAACATGTGTTTTAAGATCTTTTGTTTCTAACTTTCTGAGTAGAGTTTTCCAGAGGGAAAAAATTTAAGAGATTGACTTTTTCTTCCTCTTTTTTTAAAAATAGATATTAGTTGAGGACCTGATTTTCTACTAGTTGTATTCATAATTGATTTAACCATTTCCCTGTAGACAGATATTTGGATTATACATACATTTTTGGGTGTATTTTCTCAGTATATCATTTCATACATGTGCAAATGTACTAGAAGGATAATGATCTAGAATTAGAATTGCTGAGTAAAGAGTATGTGCCTTTAGAGAATAGATGGTTGTTACCAAATTGTCCACTGTAGTATTGTCCACTGTGGTAAAACTTGTCTACTGTGGTAAAACTGACAAATACCTCTTTTCCTTAATATAGTGTTTCATTACATTATTGAACTTAGTCTGATAGAAAAGGGAAAATCTGATTATAATTTCAATTGGTATTTCTCTTACATGTGACATTAAAAATCTTTTTAATAAGTTTGAGCTTTTTGTATTTCCTTTCTATCACCATGTCTTTTGTATGTTTTTCTATTAAGTCCTTGATTTTTATCTTATTTGTAGGTGTTCTTACTATATTAAGAAAAGCAAACTCTTGTGATTTGTGATATGACTACATTTCCTATTTTGTTTTGACATTTGTCAAAAAAAGAATTATCTTATTTCTCTTAATAGTTTTTCAGTAACTTTTTAATTGCTCTACATGTAAATATTTTTTGACATAAAATTTATTAGTCTTTTATGGCTTTGGGTTAGGCTTTCCTAACCCTGAGATTATTAAAACAAAAGCAAACCCTGCCTTTTCTTCAAATACTTTGGGAGTTCTTTGAAAAATTTTTGGTATTTGTTTTGATGTGAGAAATATTTTCCAGATAGCCACCCATCAACATTGATTGAATAATCCATATTTTCCCTCATGATCTGCAGCATCCCCTTCAAGCTTATATTTGGGGTTTTTTTTTGGATTTTCCATACCATAGTTCTCTGTTCATGCATCAGTATCAACATTTAAGTGACTGTAGAAATTTGTTTTTGTTTTTGTTTTTAAATTTTTTAATGTAATTGTTTATTTTTGAGAGACAGAGACAGAGCACAAGCAGGGGAGGGGCAGAGAGAGAGGGAGACACAGAATCAGAAGCAGGCTCCAGGCTCTGAGCTGTTAGCACAGAGCCTGATGTGGGGCTCAAACCCATGGACTGTGAGATCATGACCCGAGCTGAAGCTGGGTGCCCCAGTATAAAATATTTCAGGGATTTTATATGTTTATTTTGCTTATTTAATTTTCCACTTGTACTTTGGAACCATCGTGTGCTGTATTCTTTGCATAGCTTTTTACTTTTTTATTGAAAGGTTTGTTCTAATCAGGTTATTTTTGTTATTATAAATAGGATTGTGTTCTGTCCTTAGACTGTTTTTAAAGAAGTTCATGGGTTTTAATTTTTTTTTTAATTTTTAAAGTTTATTTATTTATTTTGAGAGAGAGAGAGCACATGTGCCTGCATGCACAAGCAGGAGGGAGGGTGGGGGAGAGACAGAATCCCAAGCAGGTTCTGTGCTCTGAGTGCAGAATTCAATGTGGGGCTCGAACCCATGAACCAGTGAGATCATGACCTGCAAGAGTTGGATGCTTTACCTACTGAGCCACCCAAGTGCCCCTTGTGGATTTTAATTTATTTTAATATGTAGCCACTTTACTGAAATTTCTCTATTTTTAGAAATACTTTGTAGTCAGTTTCCTTGGATTTCAAAGTATCCAGTTGTATCATTTGCAAATAATGATAATTTTATTTCCTCTTTTCTGTTTTTAAACATTTCTTTCTTGACTAATGGCATTGGCCACCACCTCCAGAATATGGCTAAATATTTGTGATGAAAATGGACATCCTTGTTTTATTCCTGATTATCAATACCTCTTGGGTTTCTCTGTTGTTCATGATGCTGACTTTGAATTGAACTTGTATCTTATCATATTCAGGAAGTTGGCATAGTGTTTCAAAATTTAAAAGAAATTAGATCTTGTATTGACATAGCTGTCACAAGGGTAATACACACAATTTTTTTTTAATCTGAACCATTTGAGGACAAGTTGTCAGCTACTATCTGATTGTGTGTTTCCCACCAAATACTTTAAAAGTGTTTATTTCCTATAAATAAGTACTATCTTACGTAACAACATATAACCATCAAAATCAGGAAGTTACACTCATATATTACTACTATCTAATCCTCAGACCCCATTCATGTTTCATCACTTGTCCTAATAATGTCCTTTTATACCCAAACCCAGTTTAGAATTATACATTACACTTGGTTTTCATGTCTTTTTAGTCTCCTTCAATCTAAAACAGTCTTTCCCTGACTTTTATGACCTGATACTCTTGAACATTACAAGAAAGTTAATGTAAAATGCCCCTTAAGTTGAGTGTGCCTTATGTTTGTTTCTTTATGATTGATTTTGGGTTATGCATCTTTGGCAGAAATATCACAGAGGTGTTTTGTGATCACCAAGAAATAACACAGATATTCCTATTAATCTTTTTTTGTTTTTCTTTCCAGCCAACTCTATCTTCTCTGTAATCTTTCTCTTTAACAATTCTGGGACTTTTATATTTATTGAATATTTAACTAATCCAATATGTGAATTGACAGGAAGATGGAGAAGCAAGTGTATAGGGAACACAAGGAGTTGTTGGTGGGTGCAGGAATGAGTCACAGTGAAGACTTTCGAGTATTATGGACTGAAGTTTCAGAATCATCCAGGGACCATGATGGTGACTGAAATACAAAACTCACCAAAGGATATACAGTGAAAGACATTAACCGTCGGTTTTATTATTACTTTGATTACATAATTATGCTGATTAGGTTATTTTCATTAAAGCCATTTTGAATTCTATTCCAAAGCACTGTTTGGTCAAACAGGTTGGACTATCTTATCCTTTTGTCAGGACTTCCATTTTTGTCAGCATTAAATGGAATTATTATTATGTTTACGTAAAATAATGGTTGCCTTGTAGAGTACATAATTTCAAAAGGTTCTATGATCATTAAGTGTAGGTAGTATAGGTATTTGATGCCTTTTCCTCTGTGTATACTATTGTTTTTGGACTGTTTTTAATTCAGTAAGATCAAAATAATCCTTCTTTTAATTGCAGTGTAACTTTTAAGAGTTTACTGAAGTGAGAACAAAAACAGCACTACTTTCATCTTCAAAGTTATAATATGCTTGGTGAATAGGATTTTATGTTCATTATGGTATTGAGAAAATGGAAAGGAATGTTACTCGAATGAAGTAGAAATCAGTTTAGTGGCTCACTCACTAAACCTTAGTTGGACAATCCACAGTTTCTTAGGGATGTGGTAAGGTCATCATTAAATATAAGTTATTGCTTACTTTAATGGAAGGCACTGTAGGAATATAAATAACATTGTCATCTGGGTTAATGGAATAATAATGGGAGGGGAAAGCAAATGAGAACAGTGAAATTGATATAGCAATCCTTGAGAGCCCTTAAATGCCCTATGAGTTACTTTAACAAGTTAGTGTTTGCAACACAGTTTCAGTTCCTTAAGTGGGAGATACTATTTCAATTCTAAGTGTCTTTTTAGATTCTCTGGAGAACCACTTTTCCCAAGTTGTTTTTCTGAAAACAAGAGTTTTGTAGTTTGTTTACTGTTAAACTGTAGGGTTTCTTTTTATTTTTTATTTTTTGTCTTTATTCTTTGGAGGGCCTACGAACCTGTGGAGGGCCATTGTCTCTGATTTTCCTTTTTTGAACTTTCACTTTTTTTCCTGCATATTAATCTACTAAGAGGAGGTGGGGTGAAAGGTAGGGATTGAGAAAATGCAGCTACTTTTCATTTGTAGGGGAGGTCCAGAATAAAATCTCTCAAGACAATCTTAAATCCATCATGATTTAAATATGTAGTAAAGCTCTGAGAACTGTTACTTTGCAATAATATTATAAGAACTCATGATTTTATTTCCCCCCTTTCCCCATTATCGTTCTTTATAAAAGAGAAACTGCCTCAATGCCACAAACATTTGAGCAAACTATACTGTATACTTTGCAAATGTCTACACTTATATTGTTTTAGATTATAGATTCTCAGAGGATATGCATTACCTGTTTTAACATCCCTAGTCTGAAGTAAAATGTATATTACAAAGAAAGTTTTCCCCCTCTTGTATTGGTGTCTTTCTATATACTTACATACTTTGTGACATATATATATGATTCACTTCTGGAGTGATATATATATGTATTTGCATCTAAGTGCCCTATCTCCCAAAGGTTCTTTCTTCAGCTGAGTTAAAAACTTTTTAAATTTGGTCTAAGCTGAGTTTTGTCTCTCTCTTCCTGCCCCCCCCCTCTACTCAGGCCCAGATTGCCTTCCTTCAGGGGGAAAGAAAAGGTCAAGAAAATTTGAAGAAGGATCTTGTGAGGAGGATCAAAATGCTGGAGTACGCTCTTAAACAGGAAAGGTAATTCAGTGAGATTGAAAGTTGTGTCCTCATTACAGATTGGACTAATTTTTCTGTTATTCCTAAAACAAATCCAAATTTTAATACCTTATACTTTTGAATTTAAAAAATAGTATCTGTAATGCATGTTTACAAATGGTTGTAATATTTAATGTTATTGTGAATGTTTAATAATCATGAACAATAAACTGATTTATATGATGTTTAAAAAAAATTTAGCAACATTTCCCTCCTGCCCCGTCCTTTCTTTTTTTTGTGTGTGTGTTTTTTTTTTTTTTTTTTGCCCCGTCCTTTCTTAAGACACTTATGTGCTTCTTGAGCTGTCATTATCCATTTCTTTATGGGATTGAAATTGTTTTTGAGTTGTAAAGGAAATTTCTGTAATGCCTTTTCCTCATCATCTGGTATTATTCTGTTTGGTGTATTTTCTGTGGGGAAAAATGCAGACTGGATTGAGAAATCTTTTTCTAGACTTTTTTGGTATTCCTTTGCTGTGAGCTATTCATATCGCTCCAGAAGTGAATCTTCTCTTTCTGTGTTGCTAGTGTCTAACATACTCAACGAATTTAAGCTTGGATCACAAGTAAAGGACAACAGGTCATAGATGAGCGCTTAGGAAATTTTTGTATGAATTATAAGTGTATATGTTTTCACAGGTAGTGGTCTTTAGAATTTTTTGTCAGCAACATGAGACATTTCTTTGTTTTAGGTAATTGAGTGTTTGATAAGTGACACTGAAATTCTCTATTTTGCTTGTTTTGATCACATGCTTTTTTCAGTTTTTTAAGTTGATGAATGGGCTGCTTGCAAAACTGTCATAAAATAGTGCTTAACAGATAATAGTTTTGAATATCAAGAAATAGATTAAACTTTATTAGAACTTGTTTTTGCCTTTACGTGGGATCTTTAAATGGCACAAGAAAGCGAAAACAGGTTGACCTCTTGGTAAAAAAAAAAAAAAAAAGAGATGATTCTTTTTATTCCTTGAGAGGTTGATTGAAAGCTGTATTGGAGAGATGATGGGGGTGAGGAACTACTTTTAAAAGTATACAGTTTGTGAATATTCGAGGTTTTAAGCAATTTAAATTACAGGCGTCATCAGACAGAAAGAGTAATAACATTAACAATGGCAACTTTATTAAGTATCATGCCCCAGGCCCTGAGGCTTAAAAAACGAAGTAACTTGAGTTGCAAAGTTGTCATAGAGCTGTTATTCAGATCCTGCAAGTCTGGCTGATTCTGAAGTCTGTACTCTTTACCAGTACGTAATTCTGTCATAATACAGTAGGATTAAAATATACAGGTACTCAAGTAACCAAGGATATTGTGTGTGTGTGTGTGTGTGTGTGTGTGTGTGTGTGTGTGAGAGAGAGAGACAGACAGAGAGAGACAGAGACAGAGACACAGAGAGAGAATGTGAGTGTGTGTGGCCCTTCTCATTAAATATATTCATTCCTCTATCCATCCACTTAAGCACCATGCTGGAGCTGAGTATAAACGAGGTCACTGTCCTTGTCTTTAAGCACTCAGAGTAGCGGGAAACGGACTTGTAAAAACCACAAAAGTGCAATGCAGAGTCATGAGTGCTATGGGAGATGTGTGTACGGGGTACAGTGGGGTCACAAAGAAGGGAGTGGTTATTTGGGTCTGGAAGGTAGAAGTAAGTAGAAGTGAAGGTGTAATAAGAGGAGGTGAGACTTGAACAGCATCATACAAAATAAGGTGTTTGCCAGATAGGCAAGGTTCAGGAAGCAGAGGGTATGTTTGGCAGAGAACAAAGCAGTTTGGTACATTTAGAAATTTGCAATCACTGTGTATGGTCAGATGTTAGTTGTGATTCGATAAGTGATAATGATAGACATGGGCAAGAGCCAGATGATGGAGAGCCTAAGGAGTTCAGACTTTTATCTTACATGTAATAGGAAACATTGAAAGCTTTTCAAAACCTTTTATTATAAAATTTCTCAAGCTAATAGAAGTTGCAAGAACTACATGCCCTTTACCCAGATTCACCAGTTGAAGTTTTGCTATATTTGCTAGTATGCTCATTCTGTAGACATACTGCTTTTATCCTGAATCATTTGTTACTTAGATGCAGACATTATACCTCTTACGCCCCTAAATAACCTCTGTATATATCTTCTGCGAGCAGGGACAGGGCCATTCCCTTATATAATTACAACTCATTATCAAATTAAGGAAGCTTAGTGTTGACATAGTTCTATTATTTTTGTTAAAAATTTTTAAATGTTTTATTTATTTCTGAGAGAGCATGAACAGGGGAGGGTTAGAGAGAGAGGGAGACACAGAATCCGAAACAGGCTCCAGGCTCTGAGCTAGCTGTCAGCCCAGAGCCCAATGTGGGGCTTGAACCCACAAACCGTGAGATCATGACCTGAACCGAAGTCGGATGCGTAACTGACTGAGCCACCCAGGCGCCCCAATAGTTCTGTTATTTAATATAGCCCATATTCTTATGTTCCAGTGATGATCTTTATAGCATTTTTTCACCCACCAAATATCCCAGTAATGATTTTATAGTATATATTTTTTTTCCTGTTCTAGGAATGCATATTGCATTTAGTTGTTGTGCAATTGAAAGGAACATGGAATAGTGTGAAGTAGATTTTAGAAAGATCAGCCTGACCTCAATATGGGGGATGAACTGGAAAGATCTGTTAATAGAACCAGGAAGATTCTAATGGTCTCAGATAAGAAATTATAACATAGTAGCTTGTAGAATAGAGGAGGCATCAGCAGTGAAATGTTTTAAATACAATCCTGGAGAATTGGAGATGATTGGGTATAGGGGATGAGGGAGAAAGATAATTCAAGAAGGATTCCCAGGTTCATTCTTGAGTGAAAGTTTTGTTTGAATTATCAGATGACTTAAAGATTAAGAAATAAGGGTTGAGGGACGCCTGGGTAGCTCAGTCAGTTGAGCATCTGATTTTGGCTCAGGTCATGATCTCACAGTTTGTGGGTTCGAGCCCCACGTCGGGCTCTGTGCTGGCAGCTACCTAGCTCAGAGCCTGGAGCCTGCTTTGTATTCTGTGTCTCCCTCTTCTCTCTGCCCCTCCCCTGCTCACGCTCTGTCTCTGTGTTTCTCTCTCAAAAATAAATAAACATCAAAAAAAAAGAAGGGCTAAAAAGCAGATATGAGAGTGGGGTTCATGACTAGAGATATATACTTGGGGATCAGTAATACTGTGGATAAAGTTACAGGAGTAGTTGAAACAAGCAGAACAAGTGTTGTGGGAAGAGAAGAGAGAGCCAGCCCGAGCCACAGGGAATGGAAAAGTTTGAGGGGAAAGCAGAGGAAGGAGAGCCAGCAAAGGATCGGTTGGAGAAGGAAGGAGAGAGCAGTATGTTGGACGCAAGCTAAAGAAAGTGGCAGTTTGACAATTATAACCTGAAAGGAGTCAGGCAGATCTGCCAGGTCTGAGCTTGTGGCCAGCCTTGCCTGAAGAGCTTCAGGGAGGGGGCAGGAACATAAACCAGATCACAGAGGTTGGCGGGGTGAGAAGGACAGATAAAGTGGAGACAGATATGGTCGCTTATTTTTTCAAGTAGTTTGACTTTGAAGAACAGAAGAGATAAAGAACTGGCTAGGTCTTTAAGACATTTTGTTTTCTTTCAACTAATGGAATTCTCCTGAAAAAGAGTCACTGATTTTGTATCTTGTGAAATTTATGGAATGATTCGAGATTTTTCCTGCTATTATGGCACTACTTATGTGTAATAAATTAAGGAATAAAAAAAATCATTTCTTTGTGGATTAGAGTCTTAAACATTTCAGTTCTTTAACTCTGAAATTATTTTTCTAATGCCTTAATGTCAGTAAGTCTTACCGATTTTGGAGTTCTAGAACATTTCAATTCTTTTGATTCTGAAATTATTTTTCTAATGCTTTAGCAAAGAACTTATAAGAATTTTTTTATTGAGGAAAATTTGAAACATAAATGTAAAGAGACTGGTATCTTTTATATACACCTCCAAGCCTCAGCAGTTAATGTTCTTGTCAGTCTTGCTTCATCTTGGTCTATTTTAGAACAGCAAATTCTAGACATCTTGTCAGTTAACCTGACACACCTCAGTGCAAGGATCATAATTTAGAATTTCTGTGTTACAGGCTTTCTAAGTAGTCCCATTTAAAAAGATCCAAAATTAAGTGAAACCGAATCTTTAACACTGCAGAAAAATTACTTGCCTAGCAATGAGTTTATCAAGGCATTCCTTAAAGTGTGATAGAATATATAAAATGAGAACATTTATACCTAACTTTTCAAGAGTATACAGTGTGTAGTCCAAGATTTACTCAGGAACTTTAAATACTATATAAAATACAATTCTGAAGCATTCCATTTTTTCCTGTTTCTCTCATCTACTGCTGTAAAAACCCACATGTCCTCTTTGCTTCTAATAATTCCATATTCTAATTCATCTACCACATTCACAGGATTCACTTTTTGAGATACAGATGTTCTGTTCCTGCTTTAAAATATCTAGCTAATTTCCGAGT